>NC_090777.1:15267500-15490000 GCF_040054535.1 Antennarius striatus | reverse complement strand
ACAAACAAAAGATCTACTGTCTTTTGTTACTGTGGGATTACTGACATTTTCATTTTCTGGTTTCCATGGCAACAATTTATATCTAATCTTAAGAAAAGAGTGAGGTTCATTTTTGAAGCACATGCAGCCTGTGTATTCTCTACTTGACAAGTTGTACCCAGAATTATGAAAAGTATAAATGTGGGTTTGCTTTTATTTTCTAGCTGACTGCCACATAAAAATAAAACTTTTTATTGAGTCCTATAAATTCCAAGATTCTGGATCATGAGATCTCAAACATTACTCAGAGTTCTTAAACATTACTCAGATCAGGATGTCATGTTTGGTAGATCTAATGGACTTGTAGTCATGACTCATGCTGACAACATTTCCTACCCCTGACCAAACTGTTTACGTTAACACTAAAATTAAAAACCTGTTTTGTAAAGTACATAAGTAGCAGGATTATGTTACCACAGAGAGAACTAATGACGCTAACAAAGTAGTTAGAGGAAAAGAAAATCTATTTTTAAACAGAACAAATTGTTGATTGCACTGAGAAGGGATGCAAATGACATCACACCTATCTGCTCCATCTTAAATTTGTGTGTGAGGCAGCAAACAGAAGTGAAGTGAAGGAAACACTCATTATGTTGAGGCGATGAAGCTCATGTCAGTGTGTTTTAGCGTGTTTAAATATAAGCATCTTTGTATTGCTGTAGCTGCTGTAGTACATTTGGACTCAAAAGCATTTGGATTCTAATGAGAGCAGGTCTGAAAACTTGTTAAAAAAAAAAGCAACAAAAAAAAACAAGAAACAAACTCAAGATCTGAAAAGTTTCTGTTTTTCTCTGAACATACCGATGGCATCTTGTGTTCTGAGAATAACCCAGTTTCTGAGGCGGACCCCAAAGTGGTACAGCAGCAGCAGCAGCAGAAGTATGACGGCATTCTCATGGTGGAACAGGGAGGTGGTCTGTTTCTGTATTTTGGAAAGTCTCTTGAGTCTCAATGTGCAGTGGATAAAAATCCACGGTATCATTCTGGGTGGAGCTCCAACCACAAAACTACAGCGTACAGAGGTCGCTCCAGCTGGCTGGAAACTTCTGTCTGCTGCACTCATGACTGAAAACAGAATATTTAGTCAAGTGTAGGCTCTGAATATTTCCTCTTTATTTGGTTCTTTAATTTAATATAATTTTAATTTAATTTGCTTAATTGTAGTTCTATTTCCATTCATTTATTTATCTCAGACGCCAGACAGTGGTCATAACATTTCGTTGCGGAGCTGAATTGTTTTTGGGTTCATTTGAGATTAGTGCACACACATAGTTCATTTCACATGTAACCAGTAAATATGCCCCTGAAAATTGGTGAAATAAGTATCTCAACAATGATCTTCATTTTTAAATTCGCACATAGTAAAAAGCTTAAGGCACATTTCCTTTATTGTGTAATTAAAATAGTCAGAATCTATTCCAACTCACTTCTGTGGCTGAGAGAGAAAAAAGACCCTCCTCCCAGACTCCAGTTTAATGTAATATACTATAATGTAATATACTGTACGTGTCAGTCATCTCAGATGAAGGAAAACACCTTGATACGCCAAGACAGCCTTTCTTTCTGTTCCGTTTATAAAAGCTGGGCCCAACAACTGGAAGGTTTAACTCAGACACTCAGTCAAAATCCTAAACGGGGTTTGACGTAGAGCAGAAGGGATGTGTTGTGGTGAGGAATAAAAGCAGCACATTCAACCAGGCTGGACGTTGGCTTGGAGCATTTTCAATAAATTGATGCATTCAAGCTGAAAAGCCTTAATAACTCAGCTCTTTAAACAGTACTTCGCTTCATGATTAAATTTACTTTTGCTTCAAGGGCTTTATAGTGGATTAAGTGAAATCATCAAAGATATGCTTGACTTATGCTTTTATACACAAAAATAGATGGAAAAATTCTGACTTTGATGAGTGACAGTTTTGCTTGTTTCTCTCGTTTATCCTCAGTGATATTCTGAACGGTTCAGCAGTATGTGTTTATCGAATGGAGGATGTGGTTCGGGCTTTTAAGGGAAACTTCCTGCACAAAGAGGGACCTCAGTATAAATGGGCAGAGTTTACGGGAAAGGTACCCTACCCACGACCAGGAACTGTAAGTCAATGCTGAGAAAGAAGAGAAAAGGTCGTTTTTAATAAGTGCACCGACCAATGAAAAGTAATCCCAAGCATTTTTCTTACTTTGTCTCCTCTGTTTCTTCATCCACCAGTGTCCCAGCAGTACATATGGAAGTTACAGCTCAACCAGAGAGTATCCTGACGATGTCATCTTCTTCAGCAGGACTCATCCGCTGCTGCAGGTTCAGCACTTCTTTTGATTAAATTACACAAATAAAATCAAATTAGGTTTTGGCATTCTCTCTCTATATATACTGTATGTGAATTCTTAAAAGAGAATAGGAAAATAAACAAGGCAGTCAGAGACTGCATCATCCTGCGACACCCCTGAATTCAGCATTTTACCTTGACCTACACATTTTTGTCACTCTGGCTTCCTGAAAATGTTGCTTTTTGTTCAGTGATTATATCTCATCAGGTTTCAGAGATGTGTACCTAAAAAGGTATGCAGTGCGCTGTCGTTCCTCGCGGTTAATGCGTTCCAGGAACCACAAGCGATTAACGAATTTCACGATAGAGCGACAAACTATTCATCTTTATATTTTATGGTAATTCAAACGTTTATGAACCCTCCCCACCTGTATTACCTTTCCCCACACTCTTATCGACTGTTTAGAGCACTTCTGTGTCTCATGGAAGTCCAAGACTCACGGAACGTAGTGCACTTCAAGATGCTGTCAGCCAATAGAATGCGCGTATGGTATCACGTGACTGCCTTTCAAAAATCCATGTTGAGCACAAAAGTTGAAATTTCACTTTGTCTAGTTTTCTCAAGGTCAAAGTCATCAATTCATTTCTGTCCCCTTTGCCGACCGAGTAATGTGCTTTTTATTTCATCTTTCTATTTGCAACGGTCGTGAAGATATTTGATGGACTAACGGACGAACTGACAGACAGACGGACGAACAAAGAAACACAATTACAATACATTATCGCTTCACAGGATGTAATAAGCAGCAGTCCCCAGTAGAGGGACAACAGTAAATAATAAATATGAACAATTCGATTAAAGTCCTCAAAGAAAGAAGTCAGTCCAACTTTCTTGTACTGTAATAGTTCACAGAATACTTCAAAAATATTTTCACTGTTTCAGGAAAATGTGCTGCCGCTTGGTGAGCGTCCCCTTCTGGTTAGAGTGGGAGTTCCCTACAAGTTCAGCAAACTTGTGGTGGACAGAGTGGAAGCAGTGGACAGCACCTACGATGTCCTGTTCATCGGCACAGGTAGAGTGTGGACAGTGGACATTTTCCACTCAGTTCCCTCTTCAGGATTGTGTGCTTGTTGCTTAACCTCTCAGGAAAACCCCTTTTTCCACAGACTCAGGCCTCGTGTTGAAAGCAATCCATCTACCCAGAGAACACAGTCAGAGCCAGGAGGTCACTCTGGAGCAGCTGCAGGTCTTCCAGGTATAACACAAACATGATGTCATCTCCAAACTGGAAACTTTTCTCAAGTTCCAGCCATTACTGCTATTTTAAAGCAGTTTCCATTATAGGGAAACATGCGGAAAAATTTAATTTTGTTTTTCAGCTTTTTAGATCTTTTTTGGGGGGCCTAACCTCATACACTGAACCTAACCTACAGCATTTTAAAACAAGCTTTCAGCAGTTTGAAATCATGTACTTAAAATTGTACAAACATCTCCTCAGACCAACTATAGGCTGCTGTCCAGTCTTCCATTCCTCAGTAAGATGCTTTAAATGTTTTGAGGTAAATGAACTCCTATTTAATGGACGATAACATCCTAGATGAGTTTCAACAACGAGAGCACAGAGACTTTCTGGAAGAAACAGCGACATCAGGGAGGATTCAAAAGACAACAAGATCTGTTTTAGTCCTCTTAGATCTAAGTACAGCATTTGATTTGATTTACTGTGAAAATCAATCTGGAAAGTTTCAACCTAATATGGGCAGAATGTGTCTGACAAAGTGACATCTGTTGTGGGTTTGCACAACATGTTTATTATTGTCACTGCATGTGGTGCCACTCAGTGATGTCACTTATGTGTTTCCCCTTTTGTATAAATAAGACTCAGCTGTTCATCTCTGTTGAGCCTCATGGTACTAATGATGACACAATGACAGAGTCCACTACTATCTCTCTTTGGTAATTAACAAATGAAATAGAATGTTTAATTAGGACAAACCTGAAATTTTCTAGTTGGCCCAAATGTTTTCTACAATATGTAAAGCACGCATCAAGTGAGGATGTAGGTATTTCATCCTATGTTTTAATGCTGACTACTAATGGAGTAACCTTTAGTTTATCAAGATAATGCTTAACTAAGGAAATAGTGTTCCTCAGTCGTAATTTCAGTGTATTGGCTTTTGCCCTGAAATTCACTAGTGGAAAGTAATCCCGATTGTTTCATGCTTCTTTTTTCTTTCTTATTCACAGCACAAATCACCAGTGACAGCGATGTCAATCTCAAAGAAAAAGGTAAGAGATGAAAGAGGCAGAAACACATTTTTAAACATGAAAACTCTAGACACACACACACACACACACACACACACACACACACACACACACACACACACACACACACACACACACACACACACACACACACACACACACCTTTACACTTGCCAGTCATCTCTTCACTTTGTATCTCCAACGACAGCTTCATCACCAGTTTCTATGGTTACCCTTCCTCAGTCAGAGCAATAATAAAGAGATACAACACACACACAAATGAACACACACAAACACATGCACGCAAGCACGTACACACGCGTGCGCGCGCGCACACACACACACACACACACACACACACACACACACCTTTAAACTTACGACTCATCTCTTCACTTTGTATCTCCAAGGACAGCTTCATCACTAGTTTCTATGGTTACCCTTCCTCAGTCAGATCAGTGATAAAGAGATACAACACACACACAAATGAACACACACACACGCACGCACGCATGCACGCACGCACGCACGCACACACACACACACACTCATCACTCATATTGTTACAGTGTGAGCAAGATGTTAGAAAGAGAGTGAAGATAAATCTGGCTCAGCTGTTGTTGTCAGTCTGGATCTGTTTAATGGGAACAAAATGACTGCTGTCTTCACTCGTAGCTCATTCTCATTTATTATGTTCCTATTTCTTGTTTCTCTTTTCCATTTCCATTCTATTTCTATGTCTGCCACCTCCGTTAGTGGTTGTTTGTGGGCTCCAGGGAGGGTGTGTCCCAGCTGGGCCTGTACCAGTGTGAGCTTTATGGTCAGGCGTGTGCCGAGTGCTGCCTGGCCAGAGATCCTTACTGCACCTGGGACGGCCAGGCCTGCAGCCCCTACATGCCCACTGTACGCAGGTAAGACCTCCATCCACACGACTACAGGGAGTCGACATGAACATTTAAGGAAAAATACATGGAATTGATCTTCTCTTATCACTTTTAAACCACATTTGGTGATAGTGGGACATCATAATCCAGATCTGTTTCATCATAGTTCAAGCATTAAATGTGTTTTCTCAGTTGACTAACATATGGTTCCATTTCAAAGCAAAATGAATAGACATATTTCCATGATACTTTCCAGTGATTACACCTTTCTTTTAGTGCCACCATCATAACAACCAGTCATTATTTCCAATTTGTAGACACAAAAGCCAGTGGTACAAAAGGCTGACCAATGTGGACTCAAGTGACGACGACGATGAGGATGCAAAAGAGAATGAAATTTAAATGTATTTCTATGTTTCTGTAGCTTCTACTTTAGCACCACCAGCAGGACAATTTTACAGCTTAGCCCAACTTTCATGAGGGTAAACCTGTAACTATGGTAATACCGTAGGGTGTAATAAGCATTGCTACCTCTTGACAAACCAACAGATTGTCACTTTTGACTGTAATTTCTTTTTACACAGGAGGAATGCTCGTCATTTGGGGGAAGATGAGGATCCGCTGACTCAGTGTGTCAGACAGGGAGGTGAGGAGATTATTTAGTTCAGTATAGATCATTCAGTCACGGTTGTGTTTGTTGCTCTGGTCATGTTTCTCTGCTCTGCGCTCCCTTCCCCGCTCTGCAGTGCTAGAGCGTGGCAGGAGTCGGGTCTGGGCTTGTGGGCAGAGCCTGGTCTCACACCTGAGACCAGGCCACCTTTCCCCTTTTGTTCAGTGCTGGAAGATTTCCAAGTCATGCACTCTGTGTCTCGCCACGTTGCTGACCTTGTCTCCTGCCACGCGCTTCAACTGCGAGCTTTCGTTCCAGTGATTCTCTTGTTTTTTGGTCTTCACGAATATTTCCCTGAGTAAGGTGATTTTCTGTTGTTACTTTATTAGTTAAATTATTCCCTCGAAGGTGATTTTCTGTTGCTACTTTGTTAGTTTAGCCTTTCTCTAGAAAGTGATTTTCTGTTCTTACTTTGTGCTTAATAAACTCTTTGCTCTCGTACTCTGCATCCGGGTCCTGGCTTTGCTTTTGCCTCACGGCTCATAACCCATTCCCTTCAATCACTTCTGAAACATCTGTCCTCAATGCAATCCACGGCCTTCCAATGAGTGTTCCTTCACCGTCAGATGATGGTGGGGTAGTTGCTTGGACTCCAAACAAACACTCCCACAATGAAATCCAACACATGAGAGTCAGTTCCTCAGGACAAGACGTAGCAGTGACTCCATCTGAAAGACAAACAACGCTCGTTTGAGGATAACAATCGACACACTGTGTGCACTGAGGACAGATGGTTTGAGAGGGGTGTGAAAGCCATCTAGAACAAATTGGAACCACTATTGCTAAATAGAGGTGGAGTCTACACCCCCACCTTTCACTCACAGATAATACAGTCTTAGTGTCTCTCCACAGAAAATTTCACCACCTTTCACACTTTGAATTGAGCGCAACTGAGAGTAATGCTGATAACTCACATGACCTCCCATTCAGCAAACAAACCACTTGTGTCTTTTTTTTATGCACAATACTGCTTGTGACTCTACCGTCAACGTGTGACCTTAACAACTCTCAATGTGTTCAAACATCTGAACTCACCACCAGTCAGAACTGAAGAAGAGGAAAAATAAGTCAGAAAATCAAACAGAATTATCCAACACGATCATATCTCTAAAGTCTCACATCTCTTTCTCACCTTCAATTAGCTGGTCTACAGGTGGAAGCAGAGCAGAGGGTGATGATGGTTGCTGAGGGCAACAGCACCTACCTAGAGTGTCTGCCCCGGTCCAGACATGCCGCAGTTAGCTGGTACAAACAGGCTGGAGAGAACAGCCCTGAACTCAACCAGGTACACACACACACACACACACACACACACACACACACACACACACACACACACACACACACACACACACACACACACACACACACACACACACACACACACACACACACACACACACACACACACACACACACACTGAACTTACTTTACTGAACTTACTACCACAATATAAAACTGGTGCCTCCCCCCCTCCAGGTGGTAACAGGTGACCAGGTGGTCGTGATCGAGCGGGGCGTTCTGATTCGTCAGGCTGAGCTGTCTCACAGCGGGGTGTACCACTGTCAGGTGGAAGAGCACGGCTACCACTGGACTGCAGTCACAGTCCGCCTGGCTGTCTGGAGCCTCTCAGCCAATCGCCTCCTCGCTTCGTGGTCAAGCCCGTCCTATCAGAGCACAGGAACCAAGCCCTGGTATGAGGATGTGATGGCGCTAATTCATCCAGGAAACCTCGGCCAACACTGCAGAGCACTCGGATACCGGCCCCCTCGCAACCATCGTCGCCACGGTGACATCAAGGCAGAGCCAAAAAAAGAGAAAGAGAGGGACGAGAGGCACAAGCATGGAGGAGGAAGAGGAGGAGGTGGAGGACGAGCAGTTGGGAGAAAGAGCAGGAGCAAGCCACAGCAGAGGGCACCAAGAAGCGCTTGAATGTGTCGTGGAATACCTGGAAGACACATACACATGGTCATGTCCCCACTAAGACACGCAAACAGACATTCATACACTGAGACAGAGACATACTGTGTGTACAGAGACAACAACATGTGCATGCATTCATCTACACAGATCCTTTCATTTCAATGGCAATCACCCTACAGTAACAACTGAAGTATGTACAGGGGGATGTAAAGAGCAAAGGCTGTTGGACTTGGATAAAAAATTGTAAAGTACTGTACCTGAGCTGCATAGCATGTTGAGTGAAGGATGAATGCCATGTCCAAATAGCTGAGCTGCAACAACCAGATGGGTGATTTGGAACATCTACAAAGAAAAAAAGTTTTATTCCTAAAGTAGATATAACATAAAAAACATTCAGCCTTGTGTGCTGCCTTCTAAGTCCATACTGGTGGCTTTGCATGGTCTTGCCCTATAATTTAGGAGGACTAAATCTGTGCCAATTTTTCTACAGACCAGAACAGATGTTTTACATTGATTTTCTTCCTCCCAGAGAGTAATATAGCTAATTACACTTTAAAAATTAACTTACAGAAACTTTCATAATGCTTGAGATATGTTATCCATAATGGAGAACATGTTCTCTTTTAAACATGTTCTTCTTTTCTCTGTGTGTTCATTTCAGTTTTCACAGAGACTCCATCTTTGATTTTCATCAAATTGAGGTTAGATCAAGCAAAATCTCCGCTTGTAGTTTGGAAAGTGAAAGTAAGACAACAAACATGGGGGAAGTTTGGTTGCAATTTGATGCCTCAAATGTCAGAGCATCCTTGAACTCATCATCAGACACTGGTCTTGAAACGTTCTGTTTTCACTGGCTACTAAAATTATTTTTAATTTTCTCTGGGATCAAGTTTGTATCCAATCATAAGCTTTTTTTTAAACATTTTTTTTTTACAGTTTATTCTCACTGAGGATAAAAAAAGGGTTCATCTTCCATGATAGCTTTGTTTTTTTCTTCAGATGGGTGAGGTCTCAATGCAATGTTAATGCCATAAATGTAGAAAAAGCTGACACCAGCTTTTAGTGGTACATCTTGTATTCTTTACTGACATAAGGCACTGATCATTTTACACCTAACAAAGGGTTTAGCAAAGGTAGAGGGAGAAATGCTGCATTGTCATGTTCTGAATCATATCCTGGTGTTGTTTAGTTTGTCTCTTTGTAAGAAAGTGTACAGATTTAGGAAATATGTTGTGCTTATTGTTGTGCAGGACACGTCTGAACATCAGATATAGAATTGCAAATAATTGTCCACACTTTTGTTATCCTTTGTGAGTTTCTAAAAGAAAATATGTGTAGCCAATATTATAACACATAAAAAAAAAATCAGAAGAATATTTTGAGTGTCTTTAACGTCAATCTACACTTTGTGTCTGTCAAACGAAACAGCTGTTTATACTGTAGCTTTGTTTTTTGTGTTTAAGAAGATTTTTCCAGCAGTGTTTAATACGACATGGACAAGAAAACAATTCAAGGAGGAGTGAACATTTATTTAACTGCTGAGAGACTCTACAGAACAAAATGTTTCTCAACCTGTGGCTCAGGACTTGGAAGAGATTAAAATTGTGTCGCTGGTCTCGTAGCTCCAGCTGGTAATGAAATCTAGCTGTAATTAATGAAGCAGATGCAGTAATAAACAAGCCGTTATTGTACAAAACTTGGACGTTGAGAAAGTAGTTAACAGGGGTGGCGTTATAGAAACTCCTAGGAGCAACTTCACAGAGTTTTCAGGGCGGTATATTGTAATCTGTTCTCAATGTGAAAGTGTTCATGCAAGCAAATGTGTTCCAACTCTATTTAACTTTATTGATGTTGGTATTTATTTCTATAATCTCGAGTGAAACTGCTTTATTAAGCAGTTGTGAGGTCAGATATTTATATAAAACTCCCCCAGCATCAATTGGACCATGAAGTCTCCCTTATTTGACATTGGTGTGTCTCCACTGATCTGTCGTTGCATGCATATACAGTATCATATGTTTGTGCCAAAACATTTTAGTTTGCTTTTTTTGTATTTCTGACTGCTATCATTTGTTTATGTCGTTTAAACATTCCAGTCACATTTGCAGAGCAGATCATGGCCTGCAGCCAACATTATTTTTGAATAATTTGGCTCATACTGCTGTCAAATCAAAGAAGAGCATCCTCAGCTGAACACAAATACAACAATTAAAATGTGACAACATTTGAGATCTGTTTCTCTTATAGTTGAAATCAAAGCCAAGCTCAGTGTACATAGTGATCGAGTCAATAGAGGGGGTTGCATTGAGGGTTAAAATATGTAGTGTTACTTACTTTTCAAAGATTGACGCTAAACAGGGGAGACGAAGTCCAGACGAAATGAAAACATTAACGTCCTAATCGTTTCTATTTATATCCATCGATTACTACAGTCTGGGTTTACTGGTCAAGTTTAGGTGTGTGTGTGTGTGTGTGTGCGTGCGTGAGTGCGTGTGTGTGTGTGTGTGCGTGCGTGTGTGCTTGTACAGTTTGCACCAGTTTGTTTGTGTTTGACATGGATGGAATCAGTTAGAGCAGCTGTAATGAAGTTTCAGAAGCCAAGTCAGTAAATCTGCCATCAGACAATGTCGATACTGTAAGAATAACAAACTGGGACGCCGGAGAGCAGAGACGGCCCGCAGACGTTTACTCTGGACTCAGTCTTTGGCTTCATGCTTTGGCCACATGAAAGCGCTAAGAAGATACATGCTACTTCTTGAATTTGTGTGTTTGAGAAGAAGGTTTTTGAGGGAGTGTGCGGCTCTGAGTAATTGTGGAATGTTTGAAGTATGTAAGTGTCGGGTGAAGCAGTGTCTCAAACATGATAGGGTTTGTAGGCGAGTGTGAGGCTGGCTGGACAACCTGAATGAAATGTCTTACCTTATAATACTAACAGGATTTACAGACGTTTAAATTTTCCAAAAATAAAAAACGGCAAAACGTCAATGTCATTGCATTATATGTTGATGAACCTCAAGAAAATGGTCTCGGAAAACAGTCACATTATTGTTATAAACACTGAGCAAATTTGATTCTGTGCAAGAACACAAGCCGTGTTCGCCAAAACACACGCCCTCAACTCAACATGAGGCTTTTTTCCCATCAAACTGTGAGAAATTGTTTCCAGTTTAAGAGTTTAGGAGTAAGAATGTACAAAATCCAGCAATATAAAAATCTGAAATGGATTAAGCTTTATGGACCCTGGTTTGTGGTTATTGTGTAGATATGAGTGTGTAATAGTGTATATTTGTATCAGATCCAAATGCCACACAAGCTGTCCTGCAGGATATTTTTATGACTATTAGAATTCCCCTCAGAGATGAGGACTCTCATTCATTACGACAACACAACGTGTTTCACTGTTTGCTTGTTTTCATTTGAGTGTTTCTTTTTGTCCACGATCTTCCACTCCTTCCCAGACGGAATTAAAATGTCTTCTACTTAACTCCTGTTGTAAGTGGAGACTTTGTATTTCTTTTTGTAAATATGTATAAATATCTGCTTCCAAATGACAGTTTGTGTTGTGAGGTTCATTGCAACAAATGTGTGCAGTTATTTATTCTCATTCAAAGACATAGATATACACAAAGGTGCATTGCTTCATTTTTCTGGTAAGTTGAAATTAAGATAAGTCTACTCTCAGCTTTTACTGTTAGCCGCTGTAAGACAGAGTACATGTGTGTGAATGAGAGGGACCCAAGTGGAAGAGTGAGGTTACAGGGAGAAGAGATCAAGAAGGTGGAGGATTTTAAAAGTCCAGAGCAATGGAGAGTGTGGAAAAGAGGTGAGGAAGTGTGTACAGGCAGGATGGAACGGGTGGAGAAAAGTGTCAGGTGTGATGTGTGATAGAAGAGTTTAATTTTCTGCCGCTGTATCCACTGTAGTGGGTCACGGGGAGCTGGAGCCTATCCCAGCTGGCATAGGGCGTAAGGCAGGGGACACTCTGGGCACAATGCCAGTGTGCCACGGAGCCACAACAAAGACATACAACCAAGCACACACACACTCACTCCTACGGGCAATTTGGGACCAGCCAATCAACCTGAAGCGCATGGTTTTTGGAGGTGGGAGGAAGCTGGAGAACCCGGAGAGAACCCACGCAGACACGGGGAGAGCAGGCCAACTCTGCACAGGGCAGGACTCGAACCCGAACCCGCCATGTTGTGAGGTGAAAGCGCTAACCACTGTGCCACCATGCCGCCTAGAAGAGTTCCAGCTAAAATGAAAGGAAAGGTGTACAAAACTGGTGAGACCAGCGATGTTGTTTGGTCTAGAGACAGTGTCACTGAGGAAAAGACAGGAGACAGAGCTGGAGGTAGCAGAGATGAAGATGCTGAGGTTCTCTCTGGGAGTGACCAGGAAGGATAGGATCAGGAATGAGTACATCAGAGGGACAGCACATGTTAGAGGTTTTGGAGATTAAGTCAGAGAGGCCAGACTGAGATGGTTTGGACATGTCCAGAGGAGAGATAGTGAATATATTGGTAGAAGGATACTGAGTTTGCAGCACAGACATTTATGTGTTTTTTTTTGTTTTGTACTTTGAGGCTTTTTCAAATAAAAGCACATCAGAAAAAAATATCAGTGACTTTAACCAAGATCTTATTCTAGTTTTCATGCACTGTTTCTGTCTTTATTTAATGTTTAATCAAAGTAGAGAAAGAGCCCTTAGCTAGCAACCCCTCGAGGTAATGCTTCATACATACCCCAGTGTATCCATAAATTTTCTTGGAGACAAGACGATTGTAAACTTCTCATCTACAGCCTTGCTGCTGAAGCCTATCCCAACCAGCTAAAGGCGGGGTAAACCTCTAAATGAAATCATACTCAGAGCGGTGTCATAATCCTTTTGTCCTCTGTTGCCTCTTACCTTGGAATTAGCGTCTCACGTATTTTGATAGATTAGAAGGTAGAAGGATGCTGAGTTTTGAACTGCCAGGCAGGAGGCCTTGAGGAAGACCAAAGAGGAGGTTTATTGATTTATTGAAAGAGGACATGAAGGTAGTTGGTGTGAGAGAAGAGGATGCAGAAGACAGGGTTAGATGGCGGAAACTGATTTCATGTGGCGACCCCTGAAGGGAAAAGCCGAAAGGAGAAGAAGAAGAAAACATGGTTGAATCATTTTTAAGCGCTTCAAAATGTCCGTTGATGTGATTAAGGGCTTTATAGATAAAAGCTGAAAGCTGATCGATTAAAATCTTTGAGTATTTTTCTGAAGACTCATCCTCTATTGTACAAGTTCAGCCTGCATTGATATCATAACCACAAAGTGGCTTCTAAAGATCACACAATTTATTTGAGTGACTGTACATTTAAAAAGTAATTCATCATTGAGGAGCAGAGATTCAAGGTCTGTCAGACAGCTGTTTACATTTAAAGAGTCAGACCAACTTATGTGATTAGAAAATCACTTTTTAAGATGCAAATGTGAGGTTACATTACAGGGATTCATTCCAGTCCAGCTCCATAATTTCTTTTACATGCTGTCCAATACTGTCATCGCTACAAAACGGTGAAACACCAAACATCTATCCATCTCTGCCAATGTGACCACACACTCATTAAACACTCAACAACTGTTGTATTCTGCTGAGGACTCTGACAAACAATATGTTCCAATCAAGCCAAAAACCGAGAAGACTTCACTTTGGTTCCTTTCATTTTCAGAAGTGCTGTGCATCATTTGTTCTGCTGTTTCAATCTGAATGTGTTTTATTCTGAGATTCTCTTTTTTAAGCATAATCACAAACAATAATCTCCTTCAGGGAACTAACTGAACAGTCTAAATAAGTATACAGGCATGGGATCTCATTTATCCATGTATAACATGATATTCATCATAATTCAACCATTTCAGCAGTGTTCATTGAAGAGGTGGACCTCTCGCCCTTTATAACATTCATTTCAAGATGTCAACAAAGTCAGTCCTGTTGCTGTGTTTGCATTTTAAAGTGTGCAGCTGCACTAAAATTGTCAGTGTTTCTTTTCCATATATATTAATGTTAGTTTTCTGTGATCATGCAGTCATCTACATTTTCTTGCTCTAAAATTTCCAGACAGTAACAGTGTTTTAAATGTAACTGATATCCCGTACATTCCATGAAAAACTTTCAGCCTTACTGTATGTGTATCAAATTTACAATGAAGACCACAAAGTGAAAGGAAATGAGGCCATTGCTTTGTCGTATTTTCTTAGGAATGAGACATTCCTTTTCCCGTGTTTCCCACTGGCTGCTCCTGCCTGACAGAATAAATATGATACTGTAATTATACTGCAAAGACTCCCATATTATAATTGTAATATTGCCAAAGGGTACCACATAGTTTTGCAAACCAAGCCTGATTTCAGGAAAGACCTTTTGACTGACTGGTGTCAATATACAAGCTGAGGTCTCACAAAAGGTTCTCTAAAAATGCTATTTTTA
Source organism: Antennarius striatus (assembly GCF_040054535.1). Classification (NCBI taxonomy): domain Eukaryota; kingdom Metazoa; phylum Chordata; class Actinopteri; order Lophiiformes; family Antennariidae; genus Antennarius; species Antennarius striatus. The sequence continues at coordinate 15,475,489 of NC_090777.1, read as the reverse complement.
TTTTTGCATGTGAGCAGTGGAAACATGTTCTTTTCACATCACTTTTACTTCAGACAGAAAGATTTGAATAAATGTGTGTGTCCTGAGAAAAAACGTGTTCAAAAGCAGCAATTTGATGATCGTTTATCTTCAGAGCAACAACACAAGATTTTCATCAAGCCCCAACATTGGATCAAGTTTGTTTTTTTCAAGTATTTTCCAATTTCGTACAAAAATATTCAATAAGAATTACATTTCTATCAGCCTCAGCAGCTAAAATGCTAAATAGTGAATGATATGAACTGAATCACTTTTGCTGACATCCATCAGCCCTTGTTTAAACAGCTTTGATGGCTTGTGCTAACGTTACCATGATCAAGGTTAAAAGGTCTGCCTATTTTGACATTGATCTTTGCGAAAGTGACATCATTAGTTTATTTATTGACAAAAGATGGTGCTCATATAGAGCAGAGTTCATTTTACCTCATGAAGGTAGTGGGATCCCTGGGATGCACTTCAAGAAACATTTGTGCATCCCAACATGACATTTATGCATTCCAAAAGTAATAACAGAATATATGGTAGAAGCATACGCAAGGATTGAGTTTTGCCTGTAGTACAATATAGAAACTAATCAAACTGTTAATTTTAATGTTTTTATTAGAGGAACAGGAAAGTCAGAATGAACCAGGTGTATTATTTGAAGTACATAATTAATCAGGGTGAATCCATATCAGCGCCATTATATAAATATACGGCAAGCGACAAGATAACAAGCCAACATTTCACATTTATTTATCACGAAATAATCTCAAAAATCATGTCATCATCATCAGATCATCATCATCAGAAGAGGAGTTCCCTGTGAACCAGGCTGGGGGTGTAATTATCCCCTATAATTACAAATCAATGTTATAACTGCATTATAACTGCAAACTATACAAGCCCCTGTATCATACCAATCAAGGAGATAACCCCCCAAAATCTGAGGAAATTGTTGTAAATTAGTAACATGCCCCTGGGGGAAACAAACCCAATCAATTGACTTGTCTATCACTTTTGATATTGTTTACTTTTTGCGAGTAATTGCATGATTATCTGTTCATAAAAACATTTATCCAATACCTCCAGCAGCTCCAGACATGAATTAATTATCCACTAAACCTTGAGAATTCAGAATAAATACTATACAATGGGTTGTCCGAAAATGATCTTATTTTCAAATCTCTTTCCAAATCATCTGGGGTGAAGTGCTCATGACAGATTCTTGGATATTTGGCCATTTTGACCCTGTTTATCCTTGCTTTCCACTGCTCTTCAATCTTTCCAGAAGGTATTTTGAAGAAAGATAGGTTCTTATCTTTGTGTCTAACTCCTATGTTGTTGGATCATCCATTCACCTCACAGGTAACCATCACTTTATTGGGTGTCATCGATGACACATGACCCCACGTGACGGTGGTGCTGCAGTGCAGATTTTAAAGTGTCCTGACTCGACGGATGATGCCAGACATCAGAAATTATTTTCATTTTTATTTTATCATAATGATAAACAAAATATATATTATTTTAAAATGAGTTTCCTGTCCCTTTAACAACATAACTGTTCAAGTAAAAAGATTAAAAAAAGTAAAATTCTAAATTAGCTTTATTAAAATATTAAAGCCTGGTAGCCATTTAAAAAGAACAGTTTTAGAAGTAAAGAAAGATGTAATCGAGGTTTTTTTAAACTTTTGCTTTTCACTCAATAGTTTTCTTTGCCTTTAATTCATATACTGTATTCTCCTGTGGATACTGCACCAAGCCTTCCCCACATACATTTCAAAACATAATGGCAATTTCCGGGTTTGAAATTTAAGTGGAGAAAAGGAAAAATTGTGAATATTTTTGTTGAATGGAATGGCATTTAAAGCTTGCATTCCAGATGCTGTCTGACGATCGTGAGTCCCCTTCAAAAAATATGCGTCAAAGACAGAAGGACGCACGCAAACGAGAACACTGCATAGAGTTGACACCCTGATTCATTGGTTGGTCCAGTTTGATTGAACCAAACGGTTCTCAGGGAAAGGAACTAATTTTGCTGTTGCACAATGCCTCCTTGAAAAAGACAAGAACTGTTCTGACAACAAGGAGGCATATCTAAATTTCAGAACTGCCTTTTTATTTTGTGGCCTCAAGTTCCCTCAACAATTACAACACAACATTTTGGGAAGCACACTGAACAATATACAATACAACTAAGCTTCACACTTAAGTGATGCATACAAGGAGACTATTTTGACCATTGCCAAATATAAAGACCCATCTACCCTTCTGACTGTTGTCAGAGTACTTCCTCAGTCACAAAAAGTTCTTTTCATCATTTTGCTCATAAAAGGACTTCTTAGTATAAGAACTCACTGAATTGAATCCTTTTCACTAAAGGTTGCTCATGTTTAAGATTGACGTTTACAGCTAATTGCTCACGTGTTTTGCTGTGAATCTCAAACTAATTGCACTGGGTAGTCGAGGTCATCATGGTTAATGAAATATTCATATACTGTTTATTTCCACAAACACCACTGCTTGATGATGCCATCACCAGTGAAAGTGAGCAGAATTTCATTGTTTTTTTCTTAAATACATTTGACACCATACATTTCCCTCAGTATAGAAACATAATAGAATGTAAACATTAAAATGTTTAGACAGATGACCACCTTAGAATTAGAAACACCTGTAATTATCACACTATGAATTCCACCTTGTACATTTTTTCATACAACTCTGATTAAATGATCTTGATGATGTGGGCAGCACGCCTCACAACTAAAGGGTTCATGGCGTAATTCCAGCTGGGGCCTTTCTCTGTGGAGTTTGTATGTTCTCACCGTGATTGTGTTGGTTCTCTTTGGCTTCCTTCCACTTTCAATAACATGCTACTTAGGTGAGAAGGTCTCCCCAAATTGACTGTAGGTGTGAGTGTGAGCATAAGTGGGTGTCGTGTGGCCCTGTGATGAACTTGTGTCATGCTCAGGCTATAGCAAAACCTGTGGCCTGACTTTGTATAAGCAGCTTCAAGAAGATGGATGGATACATGAAGAATGAACGAACAAACAAATAAACAAACAAACAAAAGAATAAATTAACCAACCAACCAACGAATGAATGAAGCACATTCAAGCAAAACACTGATTGATAGCAATTAAGAAGTGTATTGGAGTTTTTGATCAATTGTCAGTGTCCCAATATCAGCTTTGAGGACAGCTACCCTATACTGAGAAGTGATGAGGAGCTCCTGAATGCACCATTATTGTTGGTGTATTTGAGGCTAAATTTTCTCATTTAAGGATAATGTTGAACTGAGATGCAGTTGTGTTTGTGGTTTATTGAAGTATGATTTACAGGGTTAAAAGATGTTTGTGGTTGCCACTGATCAGTTTGTAGTCCTTAGCTTTTAATATGGAAAGCCACATCTGTCTGTAGACCATTAATTTCGATTGGCTTTGAATTCATTATTTCCCAAATGCTGCCTTTCATGTGGCGATCACATGTCTTTAAAAATAGCTTCCTTTTGACAGCACGCTAATCAAAAAGAAAAATACAATCTGGTGGGTCTCTTGTTGGCTAGTGAATGGTGTTTTGAGAAACTCTAGAAACCATTGCCTCATGTTAGAGGTATAATTTTCTTTAGGTACATTTCTTGGGCTTTGAAGTCTAGCACAAGAAGCAGAGGAACAAATGGGAAAAAAATTGCTAAATCTCACCGAGAGAAGGAACATCAACTCTGGTTTGGATGGGACTGATTAGAGAGTTTATAAGATCTCTAGATGTGGTTATATTGTGGTTTTAAATCTGTTTTCCCCTTTTACTTTAGTGTTTGTCATTTCTGGCCACATCAAGGACTTTTAAAAGCCACAGATTCTGGTCCAGCTTCCCCTCAGGAGGTAAACCTGATTATTATCGTACCCTCTCCAGGCTGTTCTCAAAACTCAGAACACATTCAACAAATCCATCCATTGTTTATGAGATAAGCAATAAGAGCCATTTTAAACTAACTTAACATAGAAATTACTGTAAGTAACGCGTTTGTCTGAATTTGTCTTAATACACACACAAAATTCATTTGAATCACCACTAAAATTGTTGTTAATAATTTGATTTTGTGAATTCAGCCTGTGAGCATGTGCAAGTCACAAGAAGGAATCTTATTACGTCTATCTCAAGAACAATTATATTATTATGACTCTAAATGTAATAATGGTGGGAAATTGTTCTTGTCATTTGGACAACAGAAATGATTTGTTAGTCGATTTCTATGCAGTATTTCTATTTCGGTGCTTGAAGCATCACATTTGTTTTCTTTTTAAATTCTGTTAATTTTCTTTGTGAAACTTTTTTATATGATCATCTTACCTCCTGAAAAGAATGTATCTGTGCAGTGAAAAGCTGACCAGAGGACTGCTGTGTGACGTAATATTATCATTCAGTCCCACTGGAAGCAGGAGTAGTGCACAGCTAGAGCACCACCAGGTTGCTCACAGAATAGCAATGAACAACTGTGCAATGCAATGAATGATGGAATTCCGTAAGAATATACTGAATTTTACAAGTTTTGTTGGGTTGGTTTTTTACTGTTCAGGCATAACTCAGAACTGTGCCGAATGTCTAAGTTGTCCACTGTGCCAACCACTCCATTCAAGAGCCCCCCATTAGGTGGGTCTTATTGTTGATACTTTGTTCAGGGCATTTCCCCTGTAATTTATACTGTATAAAGGAAAGAAGCACCATGAGTCAGTGTTTGCCTGTGATGAGGTAGTTACCACACTAACCATTATCTCAGAAGATGGTGCATACACATAAGCTATCAGACATGTATGCACTGGCTATAGAGAACTCTTTGCAACTGTGGGGTGGCTTAAGGATGACAAGTATGTAAGAGGGTATAGCAGAGCCAAGATCATAGGCTTGTATAAGCAAGCAATAAAAGTTAAAACCTACTTTAGCTTCTTATGTTGTCAAGTGCTATTTGAGCCTTGTGAGTTGAAGGCCAGGAATTTACAGAAAACCATGGTCAGTGCACTGGGCGCAGCGAGTGTGCCAACTTCCTTAATAAGTGCAATGAAGCATTTTTTTAATGATGTAGTGATGGAGCATGGTAACAGCAACAGGACCACAAATACCAGGAGAGTTTAGACTGACAAAAATCCAAGGCCTCTATGGTAACATAAATACAGAGGCACAATACTCTTGGCAATTAATGAAGTAGTTGACACGATTAGAGAGCTCTGAGCTCTTGGAAACCAACAAGGATCACATGTCTTCAGCTAAAAGACCATCAGTTTGGTGTTCAATAACTAGATATCAAATTGATGAACTGATACAGGCTCACGTACGCAATGCAACTTGGAGCGGAACCTCTTTCTCTTTCCTCCATAGGACACCATGCTTCCATCCATTCGCCAATATGAGAAGGAATATGTAACTAGCAGTTTTGGTCAAGTCTTTTAAGAGGTTGTGGTGTTTGTCTCCATCTGTAGGGGAAAGAGATGCATGAGAGGCGCGTCATGATGGTTTGGATAGAGACAAAATCAGCAAAAGGGACAAAATTTCCACATTTCCTGAACGTTTCACGGCATGAAACATCAATGCTCAGGAAATACTAATTAATTTTCAATCATCAATATAAATTGACAACAGAAACAGTGGGGTCAGGTTTTTAAAAAAAATTTAATAAAAAAGCGATACTGCTGTGCTAAAACAAAAAAAACAGCAAACGAGTCAAATGATAACGTCATCAGAATTTCTGAATTTCGCAGGTAGGAACCTTGGTGTTGCGCTTTGCGGGGACGGATATTCGCGTCGGATTGAGTTGCTCCTTTCATTTTTCTCAATAGAAACTAAACGGGTGAGTGTTTTCTTCGTTAAATAAAGTTCTGTTGCATAAATGTTTGACCTTATCAATAGAAAAGACCAATTTTCATATATTGTCATGTGACAAGGCGACACTGTGAAGAGTGAGCTGCGAAAACTGTCATTTTAAGGCCAAAAATGCTAACGTTAGCCAGCTAACAGCTTCCAACAACATTCGTCGTTGACAGAGCTAGCTAGGCGGCTAGTGAGATCAGTATTTTAACTTCCTCAAAGCTGGCGAACAGTAATTTACGTCTTCTTAAATTCTTTGCTCCTGTTTTTCTGTTTTGTAACTTGATCTTTAATTTTTAGTATTTTGTTTACCTTTTGGAGAAAGTCTTGACAAAGCTGGTGTTATCACAAAGTTAATATAGTGTCTAAAGATAATGCTAAGCTAAGGAACCTAGGTACGTCATTTAAAACCACTCATGGGAAATGATTACAATCTGTGCGTTGGACAGAGCTCTTTAAATGTTTAAATGATGTTTTTGTCGTGAGTAACCCGTGACAGCAGATAGAGTAGAGATCAAGCTGTTATAAATTACAGTTTTAGTCTGGGTTATTGATTTGAAACTATGTTTCAGATCCCTAAATGTACCCGCAAGAGGGCACAAGCCAGTGTCGTATTGTGCCGGTCCCAAGCCCGGATAAACAGAGGGTTGTGTCAGGAAGGGCATCCGACGTAAAACTTTTGCCAAAACAAACATGCGAATCAAGTTTAAGATCCCTGCAGGTTGAATCGTGAACGATGACAATAAGTGCGACTTGCAACAGAAACACTAAACATGCTTTTGCAATGTGACATACATCATTGACGATAATAACTCTATTGTTTGATTATTATGTATTTATCTCTGATCTCTCTTTTTTTGGGTTGTGTCCACACTGTTGCAAATCAGTGAGCAGGACTGATGTATGACACATTTTCACTCAACTATTTTGTTTGACTGCTTAAATATGTAATGAAAGTGATCAATCAAAAGAATTTATTACAAACATTGTATCCCTGAGAGAGAGACAATATTTTAAGTGACAAATGTAGTCTCAAAATGCTTCAACCCCCCTGAAAACCATCCCTCAGTAGAGCACACATTTGCAAAATCAGACGATGGGTTGTTGTTCTGTGAAGAAAGGACACAAAATAAGATAAGATATTTTGACTTATGGATCACTGGTATACCGTATTTGGAGAAGCCGGAATGAAGCATGGCAACTTAGTGATGCTCTAGGGCTGCTTTGCTTCATCAGGCACTGGCAACCTGCAGTGTGTAGAGCATCAGATGGATTCCATGAAGTATTAGAAAATTCTAAAGGAAAATGTTTCATCTGTTCTGAAGTTCTTGTTCAGACATCATTGGACATGCCAGAGAAGAAGTGCAGAAATGTAGTAGAAATATTCCACAGCCCTTTTATTAGAATTCACTAGAAAATGTGCGGTGGGATTTGAAGAAGGGCATTGAGATAAGTAAACCCAGGAATACTCCAGAGCTGGAAGCTGTTACTAAAAGAAAAGGACTAAAGTTCCTCAGGAACACTTTCATAGGCTGGAATCTGCCTATGAATCATGTTTACAGGAGGTTATGGCAGCAAATGGGTCCTCTACAAATACTACAGACGCTTGCTATTAAGGGGTAGAATAATGTTGAGACCACTATTGGCTGTAGATGTAGAACACTTCCCTACCTGTATTCAAGCACTGTGTTTTTTCACCAGCAGGTGGAGGGATGAGTCTCTCCCCTGTGACTGGCACAGAAGTGCCAGAAACTGCTAATGGCATTGCAACACCCATATCATCAGAAAACGGCCTTTATGCCCCATCTTTGGTGAAATATGGGGGGAGTAGAGCACCCTGTCCCAAGGAAGGATATGAGGCCAGAGTCCATGAAAACACAGACAACCATGTGGAAGACGAAAGCATAGTTCATGATGACAAGGACTACTTGGAGCCAAAGATGCACAGTAATGACAGATTGTTAAGTTTATCATCACACACTTCCCATGTGACAGACCCCTCCCTTCCTGCTGCCACTTGCACAACAATCTTAGAATCAGAAAGCCAAGACACAGCCATTCCTGAGGTCTGTAATGCTGTTGAGCCTCCTGATGCAGCTCTTCTCTGGGACTCAGCACACCATGCCCACTACAAAGACTTATTGCAGCGAGGTGGTCCTGTCAACGCATGCAAACCGCAGACTGAGACTGTAGATGAAGATATTGACATCAAAGAGGAAGAAGAGGATGGAGAGAAGGAGAAACAGGATGAAGAAGATGACGAGAAGAATGAAAAAAGGTGGACTCATCAGCATACAGGAGCGCGAACAGAAGCAGAGGTGTGTTGAACACAGGATTTGGATGCTTGAGTCAGGAACTACATGCTTGCATAAGTAAAGAAATGTGCCATCCTGTGGATGGTTTTATATTTAGTTTTGTCAGTGGAGGAAGCAGTAATGAATATTTCTTCCCTTATAAGATTTTGTTTACTTTTTCACCCATTTCTTAGCCATCACAGCACTACTCTTCCTCAGCCCCTGGTCCCAACACCTCGACGGCTTCGTCCCCCCCAACTCTCCCTCTGCCCTCAGATGATGTCACCTGCCCTCCCCATGTCATGGCTCAGGTCTGGGTGCGCAATGTCCGTGGGATGCAGGACAGCAAGAGTCTGGACGAAATTAGCCAAGCTTGTGGAGGTAAATGCCTGATTTGATTTTGTGTTTATATCAGTTTTTTCATCTTGTTCCTCCACCAAATTTATTTGAAAGTGCACTGAAAAGCTCTGAGTAAAGCAGTAAATTAACAGGAAAGGTGGCTTCCATATTTCAACGATGCAGCAATTAATGACCATGTTATACAACATCGTTTTTCAGCTGATTTGGTTGTATTTTCTACAGGTGGTTCGGGGGTCAGAAGTGGTGGCAGAGCAGGCCAATCAGAAGGCAGAAGGGCCACAATCTCCTCAGCTCTGGAGCTGGAGGGGACAGTCAGCCAAGAAGGAGACCTGACCAACTTCATCACAAAGAACCTGGAGCAGAAAATAAAGATGAGCTCCAAGCCCAGCCTGGATTGCAGCGACTGTGAGTATTGAACTAAAGCAGAAAAAAATTAAAATAAAATATAGATACAAATAGATAGATAAACCTTACAAAAGGACAAATTTAGGCAGCATAGAAGTAGAAATTAAACAAAAAGCAAATGAAATTAAAGCAGTATAAAAATATACCTAATTCATGACAATAAACTGTATATACATGCACAATGTAATGGATAAACAGCTGTATTAAGGTTCACATTTGGCTGCTGACGTTTTTTTTTACCAATAAGACTCACTATTTTGTAACAAATAAAGTTTATATTTTCTAGAAATGGCCAACAAGCCTAGTCTATCACCACTCCTGTTATAGGCATAGCTCTGGTTCTGTCCTAAACAACTAATAGAGGGTGGATACAATAGCCTTAGGAATTGAATTGTTGTGTCTCTTGCCTCATGATGAACTGATAGATGCTCAAATGAATGCTGCAATGCTGCATTCACAGTGCAGCAGGCGAGTCGGAGCAAATAATACTTCATTTATTTCACTTAATTTATGACCCCTGTTTTTGACGGGGATTATATTTAACTTGATTACACCGGATATTTTCTTTGCACATACAAGAATAGATTTTTTCTACTTATTAATAAGTTATTTTTGTAATAAAATGTTTTTCATGTCAGCATGACTAAGCTAATGACGTTTAACTTACATGAGTGCTTTATTTATTAGGAATTTAGATTTATCAGGAAATTATCAGTTTGTCATCATTAAATAACCCTGAGTAGAGTAATAATTTAACATTTAGAGACATTGATACAAAAGATGCTGCTGAAGACATGACCATTTTGAAGCTGTATACTCATAATAGTTTTGGCTGCTGCAAGATGTCATTTGTCAGAGTAGGATCTGAGTCAGGTCTCAGAACTCTTTCTCTTTTGTTGATGACATATTCCCTTTAAGAGGGCTGCAGCAGTTAATCATAAAAGAGTAGCTGTGGCGGAAAGAGCCTTACAATATTGACCGTATCATGTCATTTGTTCTGTGGATGAGATCTTCTTCTTCTTCTTCTTTTCCTTTCGGCTTTTCCCTTCAGGGGTCGCCACAGCGAATCAATTTCCTCCATCTAGCCCTGTCCTTTGAATCCTCTTCACTCACACCAACTATCTTCATGTCTTCCCTCATTACATCCATAAACCTCCTCTTTGGTCTTCCTCTAGGCCTCCTGCCTGGCGGTTCAAAACTCAGCATCCTTCTACCAATATATTCACTATCTCTCCTCTGGACATGTCCAAACCATCTCAGTCTGGCCTCTCTGACTTTATCTCCAAAACCTCTAACATGTGCTGTCCCTCTGATGTACTCATTCCTGATCCTATCCTTCCTGGTCACTCCCAGAGAGAACCTCAGCATCTTCATCTCTGCTGTGGATGAGATCTAAAGGTGGATAATTGAAAAGCCATGGAGACACTTTGTTCATGCTCTCTCAATCTTCTTACTTGTTCCTGGCTGATTAAAGTTGGCCTCAGGCTGTTATTTAAATGGCACCAGAATGTGGCGGCAGACCCTGCAGAAATCTAAACTGATCATTTTCCAAAAGGTCACCCAAACAGCAATTTCAGAAAACACATCATCTCTACAAGTTTGCCCAATTGATTGAGTTCAGCCTGTCCGTTAGCACACATTAATGTTGTGTAACTCTCCTGGAGAAGGCCTGTGAACCGCTGCCCTTCAGTCGGGGGGGAAAAACGCTCTGGATTAGAGCATCAGCTAAAGTGGGCACTCAATTTAAACACAGGAACACAGTCAATATCCCCTCTGTGGCGGCTACCTGCTGATTCAATAACAATGGATGACTCAGACTTTGTTTAGACTAGAAGGAATTCAGGTCTTGCTGCAGTCTGGCAGGAACCAGGTTCTCGTCTTTTTATCACCTCTAGTTATTTTAGTGCATATTTGTTTGATTAGACTTTGTAGAGAACAATGGTTTATTTGAATAAACTATTTTTTATGATAATATTGAAGATCATCATCTGGACCTAGAATTTTTACTATTAAAGTTTTATTTAGTATTGTGTGATGGGTTTTGCTTCTGACTTCATGCATCACGTCTGCAAAACTTAGACAAAAATCACATGAAATCATCTGCATAACATCAACCACAAATCAGTCCTTGCTCTGGATCCAAGTTATGTTCCAGATCTGGTGAGTCAAGTAAACATTGACTTGTCAAGGATTTGTGTCAAGAGGGACACATCATAACAGGAGGATCGCTTTCGGTTCAGTGACATGACAGGGAATCTGAGCTATCTTGGTAGAGGATCTGTGTGAAGTCTAGTTATTTTTGCATTTCATTTATTCTCAGAGTTGCACACATCCTCTTAATTAAGTGATGTAATTGGTGGCATGTGTTTCATCAAATAGGAGTACAGTAATTGTTCTTCTGTCATTAATATCTGTTCCAGGATTATTGATAATGTGATGCCTCATGCCCATTAGTCTGCTGTGATAGGCTCCAGCAATCTCTGTGACCCATGAATGCCGAATGGTGGTTTGGAAAATGAATAAAAGATTATTGATGAGTCTTTTGACTCTTTAAAGATCATTTCTGGGAACTTTATTGATATGATATTTATAGAGTGTCTCATTTATAAAATCTTCCATCTGTTCATAAAATTGTTTCTCGCCAGCGGACTGTTCAGGTCCCATCTACAGGAGTCGAGGGTTGTCAAGGAGACCAGCGGATATCCCTCCCATTGATCCATCTGTTCTACTGGATCTACAGAGGCACACCCAGGATGTAGCACACAGCGTCGAGATGATGATGCGGAGCCTCAATGGAACCATCCAGAATGTGAGTCCAGAAGTTAAAACCCTCATCTTGTGCTTTTGTTTCTGTCTGTGTGATTGATGGCTCTCTCTGTGGATTCACCCAGATGACCGCTCTGAGTGTCGGTTACATCCAGACCTACAGAGACTCCGTGGACAGCCTGGGGGAGTCTGTGGACATGAGTATAAAGGTGACCGTCTGTGTGTGTCTATAACAGAAATGTTCACTTCAAAATGCCTTGCAGTTGAACAAAGCAAAAATAATTTTTTCCTCATATTTGTCCAAATTTTATTTGTGTTGAATTATTTTAACAGAATTATTTTCTGTGTCTTTTATGGTGGGACTGACAATTCATCAATATGTTTGATAAGGTGTTAAAATCTGGATGATAACATCAATACTCCAGACAGTAAGAAAGTCCTCTTTGAGCAGCAGAAAAGGAAAAAAAAACAGCTACACTTGCTGCACCAGAGAACAAAAGGCTCACATTGCAAATTGCAGCAGGCACATCCCCATAAAATTAAACCAATTTGTAGAAGAAAAAGATCTTTTTGGTTAGTTACCATACAACTCTAGTTACTAAATATCTCCGTTTTCATTAAAGGATAGACAGCCCCTGTTGATTTCATTTTCTCAACCATAACTTTTGCATTTGTAAATACAAAAGTACCAAGCGGATTGCTATTGCCTTTAGTGGGTTATTACTTACTGTTTTTTTAATGGTGTGCAAGTCTGAGATTCTATAGTTGAGATTCCATAGTTGATAAAACCTAATTTCAAAATCATTCTACTATTGTGCGACAATATATTTCAGTATTTTATGAATAAGTGATTTTGTTTTGACATTGAAACCAGACTGCTAAGCTGTAGAGAAGGGTATGATAAACGAACCATGAAGCAAAGGCTTTGTTTCCTGTCTAATCTTGCAGGGCATGTACACACTGATGGCTCGCTGTGAGGAACTGGATCGCTCCATGCAGCCCATACAAACCCTGGCTGCACAGATCCGTGATATTAAACGCACTCTGGACACTCTGGAGGCATTCTGCAAGTAACCCCATCTCTGTGGTATGAGTACAGTACTCGTCTCACCCGACATCGAGCACGCGGCTGAGTAAGACTGTGTGCAGCTATGCCCACCTTTCTGCAGGTAGTGCACACACACTGCAGCGAGATTTAGTGCACCAATGGATTCCTGGGGTTGTTGCTACCAGGCATGCTGGATGATTAGCAGTTATCCTTCCCTGCTTGTGCACCATTTGAAGATTTGCAATTTAAGATTCCACTTTCTTTGTGTCTTTCAAAGCATCCCTGTTTTTCCTAAAAATAAATCTATTAAATTCATTTTGGAGACACTTTGTCAGGTGCCCTGAACACACACAGACCGACCCTTGAAGACGAGTGGATCAATGCTTACCATGATGCAACGGAAGGACAGTGTTATCCGTCCAGCCCACTTGATTCAGATTGCACTAACCTTTCTTTCCCACATGAGGGCGACACCTTTCCCTGTGTCTTTTTCTGTGGAGGCCAGCGAGCTGCATGGACTTTTAACAGAAACTAAAAGTTTATTTTTTAATGTTGTGCAAAAAAGATCAGATTCAGTCACTGGCCAAGGGGAAGGGAGATCCTGTTTTTTGTTATTTTTGTGTTTATTTATTCATTTTGTCATCATGCTTGCTTTTTCAGTTTTATTCTGTCTTACTTAGAACTGACCAGTACAGGTAGATCGTTTCCACTGAACATCCCTATTTGAGTATGAACTCAAACGCTGCTTGATAATTGTTTGAGGAGGCTCTGAAATTATTTATGAAGTATTCTACTCCAAGACTATCCATCACAGCTTTTCTCAGTTAAAGCTGCTGTCAGCGATGTTTCTCTTCTCCCTTCTCTTGTCACTGTAGAGGAGAAAAGATATTTTCCTGAAATTACCAAAAAAAGAAAAAACTTAATGTCGTAACAGATGCTTTAAATATTTCAAAACCTTTTTGAATTGAAACCAATATCGTTAGTGAGGGCATTTCAACCTACAAAAACATGTAGAGAGTTTAAACATTCTGGGAAATTTGAGATGACTTTCAGTTTTCTTCCTCCTGGTTAATACATTTATTTTCATTTTTCGATTGATAAACACTTATTATGGACAATAATGCAAAAAATCCTAAACCATAAGAATAAGATTTAAAGAGTAACATAAAAATTAAATAACAAACCTTAAATTTCTGTAAAGCATGCTTCTTTTTTCAACATTCAAAAGTTAGGATATCTTGTTTTCAACCAATGAGAGTTAGTCGTGGTAGATTGTCCTGGACGGAGTTGGAACAAAGGTCTGGGATGTGAACTAATATAGACTTTCTAATTTACTTGCTTGCATAGTGAGTAACTATTAATTTAAGAAAGGAATGACTGCAGCAGCGTTGCTTGACTGTTACGTTACCAACCAGTTATGATTAAATTAGTGTGGTACATCTGACATTGCACTGGGGATTATTATCTGTGTTACTTGCTACATTTATATGCTAATACATGTTTATGTTCTTTTAATGACAGAAGGCAATATGATATTTGATTGACTCTGTGATGGTGATGTCATGACTTGCTTAATTTGGACACTCAAGGCTAACATTTTTTCTAAATCAACAATTGAAGTGGATTTAATTTACAATATAAGTTTAATACTGCAAAGCATGTTAAGTACAAGTTTTTCACATTCACATTGTGTGAGTTGTTTCAACCTGTGTCTTCATCTGTTGACTTGTTTTAGACATTATTAACTTCACAGGAAAGCTTCAGGTTCCATTTAGTATAAAAAATCTGCTCTATGTCTCAGTGTCGTCTACCTTGACCTTGCTGGTAAAAAAAAAAAGAAGAAAAAAAAAGGGAGCATCCATAAAAAGCTTATATTAGAAAATAAAATGGTCCCATTCCCTTCACGATGGTGAAATACTCTCCGACGTGTATGTGGTCGAAAAGATGTAAATCCTCGTTTACAGTTCTAGTGTCCAGGGAGTTGTGAGTTGGTTTGAGGCATGAATGGAAAGTCAGTATATGTGTTCATGGTATAAATAAATGTATGAATAATTCATTTCCTGTTGTATAATCAGATGCACCTGTGTACATATCTCTTTGTGGAACTATAAATAATTTAGATACACTTTGTCCTGAGTGTATATTTTAATGAAAAATAAATAAATTTACAGGAGCTTCAACAATGAGTGTTTCAGACTACTTTTTTTTTACTGCACCGAGAGCACTAATTGGCCTGGATGGGTTGAAACCAAGATTAACTTTGCTGACTTAGAAATATATAGTATATAAACAAATTATATGCAAGTTACCTGTTATGGAATGAATTCAGTTATAAAGGTATGAACAGACAACACACATTTTTTTTACCAATTCAATGGTTCAAGGAACTTTACAACAAGATGGAAAGACAGTCTGTGGGTTTATTGACTTGTTACTGCAGGAAAAGCACTGTCGTTGCTAAAAACATTACCACTGAGACACTAGTTTAAGGAGTCAATGACAAAAACCCTGAAGGACCCCGAAACTGTAGTAGCTACCTGAAATGCTGCCATCATTCTGTTGGTTTACTCCTTTGCTTTTAAAAGTGTGACATGTCACTCAAGCCAAGGATAGTGGAGAGCTAAGAGAAAATACCGTAAGTAAAGCCTCTCGAAGCCAATGTTACCGTTAGTGATTGGAGCCACAACGTCAAGCCTGGACGGGCTTGACAATAAGCTTGAATGCCAACCTTCAGTTGCATTTAAATATGACTTTCATTCTATTTCTCTTCAAACTCCAATTAATAAGTGGTTCCCCCCAATTACCATGGGCTTCTTAATTATCACAAGCCCTATCTTTTGTGTGTATGTGAGAAGTGAACATCCTAGACATTTAAGCACTCATGTCTCTGCAGGCTTCTGTTGCTGCCGGTACGGTAAAGGAAATTTTTTTTCGGAAACTTTATGGACAGACAAACTCTCAGCAAAATGAGGCCTCAAGGAAGTAGTTCATGAAAACATAACCTCATCAGGTTTGAAAGAGTGTTTTCACTTATCTACTGATAGGGCAGTCAAAATCTAGTGCATCACATCTCAGAACAGCAAGTAGAAAATAAATGTTTCTTCTGTCTCTTGGCACATTCATGGATGGGTTTAGACTGTTCAAAAGCAACATGCCTACTACCTTGCAGGTTCCAGTGACTGTAATCAAGGGCACTTGTGAATGGATAAGAATGCAGTTAAAGCGCAGAACTTCCAGGTGAAGACTGGTTTGTTAGTAATTTAAGGTTGCAGGCATATACTTCCAGCCACTAGCAGCACTAACAGAAGAACAACTGGGTTTGGGGCATGGAGTGGATCCATACCGTTGTCTGTATTAGTGTCTTCTAGCGATAGCTTTGGACTTCTTACACCCGGTGATGTACTTTCTGGTGACTTGATGAGAGAGTCAGATGTTGTTGTAGAAGCTATGGTAGAAGCTGTGGTAATGGGCTCCACTGCATCTTCAGCCTTTTCTTTTACTGTATTCCCAACGGATGCTCCGTCTTTGGGGGGCTGCTGGTCCGAGACATCTCTGTCTGTCGTCTTGTACCACTGGCACTGGAAGTCCTTCTTCCAGATCTCTGCCGGGTCAGGTTCAGCTGGTTTAGTGCTTGTGTCTGGCTGATCAGTTGCTTTTGCTTCTTTTTGCTGAGACGTTAGAAAAATGAGATAAGTATTAACAAACATTGCTACTAAAGTTTTAAAAGAAGTAGAATAACAGTATAAAAACAGAATATTAAATATCATGGTTCAAATTCAGGAGGATAACATTTTCATAGTGTAGTGAGATTCCGGAGGTATTCGTGCTTTGTTTTGTGTTGTTCTTTTTATGACTGCTGTTACCAAAGCCCCATGCAGAGTGCTCCAGAGAAAGACTGTTTCTGTGTTCAGTGTTGTGTGATCAAAATCCAGGGGATATTCTGCTGTGTTTCAGTGATTCTTTTATTGTCTGCTCTCCTATGGTCTAAACACAGAAGATCCTCAGGCAACTATACTTCCAACTGACTTTGTTTCCCATTTTATAAAATCTTGGTTATATTTGTCAGTCATGAGTTGAAATGAGTTGTTCTATTTCCAACTTTCCTCAAAAAACAAAAAACTACACAGGAGTTGAGAACCTCTGTGTATTTACATGCCTTTCACCATGTGTACAGGCCTTATTGTGCCTTATAGTGTACAGTTGGATATATACAATTTCTTCAGGGATTAATAAAGTATCTATCTTATTATGCATGATTTTATATATGTGTGTATACACACACACACACACACACACACACACGCACACAGTGTGCCCTCGTTCTTTGCGGTTAATGTGTTTCTGGAACCACATGCGATTAACGAATTTCGCGATAGAACGACAAACTATTTATATTGTTCTTTACAGTAAATTAATCTTTTATGAACCCTCCCCAGACTGATATTAAACCACCTTCTATCTGTATTACCTTTTCCCACACACTGATTGACTGTTTAAAGCACTTTTGTGTCTCACGTAAGTCCGAGACTCACAGAACGTAGCGGACGTCTGGATGCTGTCAGACAGTAGAATGCATGTACGGTATCATGTGACTGCCTACCAAAAATCCGCGATGAAGTGAAGTCGCGAGCGTTGATGCGCAAATGCGTGGTGTATATATCAAAATATATATCAAAGTTTTCCCCCGCATCTCAGTTTCTGATTTTTAAGAGAATAGGGGATCTGATTGAAGGCTGGTCATCTTCTTCGTAGCGTTCTCCTATTGTACAGCATTACATTTACGTAGGCCCACTGAAAGAATGAAGGACACTGCATTTACTGATGTTGTTGTACAGCTTTTTGCAGGGTGAAGTGGGATATGTCATCGTCAGATGACCTCTGTTTAATTAAATGTTCGGTCGCAGAGAGGAAACACAGAAGCAATCAGAGCTTCTGAGCATGTTGCGCTAACCTCCTATAGGTTTTTTAGCCTAAATACAACAATGGTTTCAGTGTTTACTGCACAGTTCTTGCCTTCCATAAGGCATTAAATGGAAGACTAAAGCATGCTGTAATATGTACTCAAGTGTTTATTACTCGGACCCAGTGAAGACTTCAGTTTGGTCAGTTTATATTGACCAAACACTAGACGCTAATCTCAGACATATGATTGGGTTAGTTATGTGAGATGGCCATGGTTTGAGCAACATGTAGCTAATTAACTGTAAGAAGTGTATGACACGTGCTATTTAAAAAAAAGAATTAGGTTCCCAAAACCACTGGAGTGTGTCTTGGCTCGGCTCGGTGCTCCCATTGATGGAACAAGGGCAGAATGAGTCTGGATGACATCTGAGTTTAACAAGCCTCTGTCAACACCTATTTATGACCTGCTCTGCAAGAAGCAGCCGTAAAGCCCATGCCTGCAGGGTGGGATTAATGACACCTGCTTTGCATTGAATTAGGTCCATAAATAAACCATTGTAGATTCAACACAATTAGATGTTGACCTCCACTTAGAGTTACACACACCTTGTCCATCACTTTGGTAGGGGATGGGAGATGGAGGTAGGCAGAGCTTTCTGCATTTTGACGGACACATCGTCCCTTTCCCTGACACAGGGAGGCTGAGCACAGTCGAGCTGCTGTGGTAACATTGATGGAGTACGGTCCCAAGACCACACGGACGAACTCTGCCAGGTCCTTACACTCTCTCTGGGAAACAGACAGGCAGACAGTTTGAAGAACACTGCTATCATAGTACAAATCAATCAATCCTTCGAGACATAATCAGTGGAATCAAGAACATGAAAACTGTATTTGTGATTTACAATTCAAGGATCACGTCTTTATGTATGCACTTTATGCAAATGTATGGTTGTGTACCTCTGTCTTAGTTTCACTTCTCTCCCAGATGATGACTCCTGCTGTTCCCATAGCAGCACTCTCTCCTATGCTGCTGACCAGGTCTGCCTGTTACAAAAGAAATTATACAAAGAAATTATAAAAGACTCACCACACAGTGTACTGTGCTTTATACTTGGTCAAATACTTGGTCAGATTTCACCCTAAATACTCTTTATGACGACTGATAACCCATTTTAGCTTTTCTATTCATCCTCTTCTCTCAATAAAGAACCTTTAGACAATAACATCACAGTTTTGTTTTGCGCCGTCATGGATCCATGTAGTTCGTAGGGCTCCCACTGTAGCTCCTCTACCAGATGATGCACTCACCTGTGACAGGAAGGTATTAGTCGAGGCGTAGACGCTCTTTACCAGGGGAAATACAGGAAGATCAAACGCCGTCCCCGTCAGAGATGATACTCGTAGTGCTTCTTTGATTTGGTTGGATAAATAAAGTCTGGCTCCAGTGGTCCCACCCTATGAACCATTGGATCATTCTCATTATGCCCACCTCGTACAACACAGGTTGTTGGTTATGAGATATCTAACAAAAGTTGCTTCGGTTCATGAAGTGCTTAGACAACAATAAATTCTGATCTGTTTTGGTCCAATAAAGTATAATAAAATGTGTTCTGAACAGTGAGGTTATGTCACATGGTTCCTAGTCAGCCTGTTTGAATCTGGGTTCACAGAGTGGAATGCAGTGGATCTAATGATGAGAGGTTTTATAACTTTATGTAAAACTTCACTGATTATAAAAATGTGGAATTTTGCATTTCACTAGATTTTTTTCCTGCTGTCATGAAGGTGTTACCAGCTCAGGTTGCACTTAAAGTTAAAAACCCATTTTTAAACTTTTGGTAGTTTTTAACTTTAGGTACATCTGTGTATGTAGACTTTCAAATAAGTGTTTTCATCAGCTACAAGTTTTAGGTTTTCTTTGATCACTGTATTGATTATTGTGATATTGACATATTTCAACCCTCCAGTATGTAGTGACATGTATAAAGTAACAAGATGAATGACTCACCTGTATCTTTTCCAAGTTGAGGAGAGGGTAGAGAGCAGAGGATCGTTTCCATAGCCACAGAAGCTCATCATTAAGGGCCATTTCTGACGCAGGGCACTGGCCGGTATAATTGGCTAACATGGTTTGGATGGGATCACCGTTGTAGCAGCTGGGGTAAGGGGAGACGCCCCATAATGCTTTGGGTCTTAACTTTTTGACCTCCCAGAGAGTCTCCATCATTACTGACTTGGCTGCTGCCTCAAAATCCACCTGTGACATGATCAATCTATTGACCATCAATTCCATCAGACATTTATTTATATGCTTTGATTTTTCCTGTTTAGTGAACTAGTCCTTAAGAAATGGTATTTACCGTCAAATTAAAATGACATTTTTAGTGCAGAGTTTCTACTGAGTTAATAGATATCCTTTAATAAGATGTTTCAAAACGGGTGGTGAGCTTCAATGACATACAGGGAGGATGAAAAAGAATTCTTCCAGTGCGATTGTTTTTTTCTTACGTTAGAAGCTGGGAAAGACTAAACCCCACTTGATTTTTATGCAAATCAGGATCAAAGCAGCTCAGGACAGTAAGCTAAAAATGCTGGAATAACGGCAGTCTTCTGTATTTTAGAGTTGTGTAAACTTAGGTGATCTGGTATAAGATGCTTTCTGCCTGAAGTGTAAGGAGCATTGCAAAGTTTCCTGTAGCTACTGATACTTAAACTAGTAGTGCACTAGTGGTGTTGTTACTAACCAAAACTCAGTGGATTTTTGCATTTCCCATCTATGATGTTCTCTTGACTTAAGAACAGACGTCTTTGGGAGTGTGTGTTCTACCATCTGCTGACAACTTACAAAGTTTTTCTCCATCTTAGGCTCCCTCCAACGGTCCTTTATCCCTCTTTCCTTTTCATGTGCCATGTGTTTATCTTCCTGCTTTTTATTTCTTGTAAACTTGTTTTCACCCTTATTTCCTCCCTCTGCAGATGTACACACATTTATCTGAACTTTCTTTACCTGTGACCATTTCTCCACCTCTTCTGGGGTCCATTTGGGAAAGAAACCTTTCAGCAGCTTCCGTGATGCCTCCAGATACATGGCCTGCCTCCCCCGGTTCCTAGACCACTGGGGGACCCACTTTGCCCAGCGCAGCACTCCCAGCCCGAGGTATCTCGGGGCGGGTAAAGCTGCATTCAAGTCCTGCTGTGTCTTTTGGAGGTGGTCATTCAGCCTTGTGTGTTGTGGTAGCCCCCCATTGACTGGTGAATCTTTGTCCACAAAATATGGGTAGTTTCCCAGTGTGTCCTCATAAAAGACAGCCACACGACCCTCCTGTTCCATCCCAAAAGATCTGGGATCGGGCCGATTGGGGCAGGTAGAATCTTGCATACCCCAGAAAATGATGAAAGGTTGTCCGGACAGGAGAGGGCGGCGAGCTGGCTCGGGTGGACCTGCAACACAGTAGTCAGCAAAGACAGCAAACAGGAGAAGGAAGTGCAAAACTGGAGACTGGATTTGAAGGATGGCTGGTGGAAGAGTTGCCAGAGTCCTGAGATGACTAGGTGATACGTTTGGTTCAGGCTTTGGGTCTGGATGCGACCGTGGTTCTGTCCACGCCATTGAATCGGCCACCACCCAGGAGATCAACCATTCAGGCCGATCATGTTCCTGTAAAACACAGCAAGAGTCAAACCTTCTTTACAAAGTCTTTACAGGCATCACAAAAATCTTTTATTTCTTCAACATCTTTATTAGCTGCACTCCATTTCATCACCTCAGAGTCAGACAATCCTTCCCAAACTGTTTTTTAATTTCTTTATTGTCCAATAAGTTCCCCTAGCTTATGTGAGCTCAGTGAAATCAGTGATAGATTATGGTTCTTACAGTCACATGAAGAAAATGAGAAGTTAGTGTTTTTGTGTTGAGTAAGGACGGATGCAGCATACAGTAATAAAGTAGAAAGAATAAGTGAATTAACCATTTCTTCTCACATCACATTTATATATTATTTATATCATGTCCTGAAATCATTTCATGCCAGACTATCAGCCTACTGCAAGTCATATTCTCTGCCATCTTCTGACACCAGTGCCAGCTTTGCCTTTTTTCCAAGTTGCACAAACCCATCAAGCTTTGTAATGACATTCGTGCAACTTCAGACATGAGTCTATAGGGATGCTGGGCACCGTATCAATCATCCTATATAACATCAAATCACATGTTTATGTGCAGAATTTTAGATAACATGCACAATAGCAGAAATGAGTTTTGGGAGATATTATATTCTGGCAAACAGGCATTATTAATAAGATGCTGAATTAGGTTTTCTGTTTGTTGTGTACCCATGAATGTGCTTACAGCATATGCTGGATTACTTTGATACTAGAGAAAATTAAAAATGTGATGATCCTGGAGTAGAGTGCATTTTTTGTACCTCCAGGTAAGATTCTCCAGGAATCTGAGCTCTACCGGAGAGATGAAGATGGTTAATCTAAAAGCTACTCCCACACTAATTATGATGGTGTCTAACAAGTCTTAACTCTCTTATGAGTGTTTGAGTGGGTTGAGATCAGGTATCTGCAAAGGTCACGGTCAAACCATTTTGCTGTTTATGCTGGGTTTTGAAAACAGTCCTGATGAAGTCCAGTCTGATATTAACAATCAGCAGCAACGTTTAATTTTTTCCAGTTTATTTTCCATCATCTGGAACATAACTATGAAAAAGCTCCAACAATTGCTTGTTAGGAGCAAACAGGGATTCTGGTAACATGAAATATCCTGTTCAGGAAAGCAGCAGCTTTAACAAGGTGGAAGAAGAGATCACAGTGTTTCCTGTTAAAGGTGCTCATCTTCACCGGTGTTTTTAATTAAGCAGGCTGATGAGACCTCATCATCAGGTGGAGCTAAATTAATGCAGCGAAACGGGAAACGATGGGAAAGCTGTCGATCAGATATACACGCCTACATGTTCCAGACTTGGCATCTCCTCAGGCTAAAATGAGGGCGTCTGTGTGGGCAGGCATGAGCACCACATTGTAATAAATGACACACAGATGAGGTCTGACACATGACCTGCCAGTGACCCGTCTCCAGTGGAAGTTCAGTACACACAGTACTATTACAAGAACTTGAGCACTGATTCAGTAATGACTGATAACTAGTATTTGATTAATTTACACTTACTTTTTGAAAACTGAAAACAAGAGGTGTACAAACATGTCATGTCTTTTGTCTAAAATTTGAAAATGATAAAATGTAGTCATAGGATTACCATCGTTCAAAGTGCAGTATAGAACTGCTGGTCTTATTGTCAGAGACTTCCGGAAAGAAGCTGAATAAGCCCCCGGATCCCCTCTACTATAATCCACTAATACTAAGGAGGTCACAGGCCAAGGATGCACGGTGTGCTGTTTATGTCCTAGGATTTCTAAAATGATCATTAGATTAGGTTAGATTAGATTAGATATGCTTTAATCATCCCAAACTAGGAAATTCATGTAGTGAATGTTCAAAAAAGATTTTTTTAAAAGTCAGAGATAAAGCATTATTAATTACAGTATTGCTATTGTTGTTTAGTTATATTCTTTATTGTCTGTCCAGAGTTTCCCAGGAACTGAGGATTTACTGTAATATTCAACAAACATGACCATCATCTATTGTTATGTTTTAATCATTACAAGCATTGCCTGCTTTTCATAAAAAGCCACTTTTATTTATTCCCTGTAACCCTGTCACACTGTGCGGTAAGTAATCCCTCACTCACTGGTAAGTGAATGGTAAATGTGATAGTGGACTAATCTGTTCAGACTAACCCTCTGGTCAGTGTTTACATTCTGTCTGGTCAGAAGCTGATCCTCACCCACTGCCTCCACAGCTTAAAGCGCAACATCACACTTCAAAATGTCCCCACTGTGGACCTCTGATGGTCATCTTCTGTGTAACATGCTGGTTCAGAGGGAGTTTAATAAAAACAGTGAGACATCACAAAATACAAGGAAGATAAATGAGAAATACATAAGCGGAACAAAAGTCTTTCACTTTAAATTATTGTCTCACAGCCTAAAACCTGTGTGATATCCATTTTGCATCACCTGAGATTTGAACCCATAACCCTTGGATCATAGCACAAAATGATCAGTTTGTGCTATACACAGAAGAGTTATCATTTATGTTTTTGTCAAATGCATAATTTGTCAGTAGAACATCAAAAATTATTACCATATTTAGGTTCAGAAATTTAAGAATTTTTTTTGCAGGGATGATGATGCAGTTAACAAAGTTTGGTGTCAATTGAAACAACATTTGGAGGATAATTAGCTTTATTTCTTGAGGGAAGTTGAAATTGTGATGCGTATGACAAATGTGTTTTTGTCTGTTGTTTTGGTTGACGCTGTAGCATCAACAGGAACACAATACCAGATGTTTTGCAGGGCTTGATTTGAATTTTTTTTCCATACATGAGCAGGCACACTACCTGGTAGAAATTATTTTTAAAAATCATGTCTTTCATCTTCAAGCCATATCAGCTAAGATTGAATTAGTTAATATAAATCTTTTTTTTTTCTTTATGATGTTGTTTTATTTTCATTTTTATTCATTTGTGTGCTCCTCTCCTGTGGATGGGAGAGGTTGTCTTTCTCTGGTTTCTTCATAGTGTTAAATAAATTTCCAATTTGAGAACAAAAATATCCATGACAACGAGAAAAACCTGCTTATTTTGTTAAATTATGCCTTTGGATCTGGTTTGAAACTTGGCAGCAAGGAGCTTCTGGCCACATTGTCAGTTCATGGTTGACAGACCACCAGGCGTTGGCCACAAGGCAGCAGGTTTTCTTTGTTTTTAATCAAGGAAATAGAATGAGGGGACATTAAACTGGCATTCCATCTCCCGATATTCTGTTAGTGTCACTGCTCAATGACTCGATAGGATCCAATCAGGACATGAACATAGTTTAGATTAGCACAATACAAGCATCACTCTGGTATAATGTCTGGTAAAGAAGCTCTATAGCCACAATCTGCTGTTTTAATCCTGACTTTAGATGAGCAGTCCTCACACTGCCCATATTTTACAAGGCATCCTTCTCCTTTTTTGTATACTGTCCTGTATGTGTGTGGTTATGATAGCTGCATCAGGCTGCAATAAAGTTAGACTGAAATCAAACCTAAATGGAGATGGAAACAAACTCTGGAAGTCATCACTGTATTTATTTTTGCTCAGTGGAACTACATTTGACAGTCCAAGGATGGAGATGTAAGTTTGTCGCTGTCAGATGATTCCTCCATTATCCTCATCTAACACCGTGGTCCGTGACACGGAACCGGTATCAGCACCTGATTTACTGCATCCCCATAGCCTTCAGCTAGGATCCCAGCCACAATGTCTTACTCAGATTGAGCTGTTACGTGGATGGATGGTGTATTTTAGATAAATCTAGATTTCCCAATTGAAGTACTGTATTGAAGGTCCTGGTATAAAAGACGATAAACTGCTTTATGCATTTTTGGACAATTCAGTGCAACATGGCTACAAACTATGACCTCAAAATACCTTCTGTCTGATCCTCACCAAATAAGACATCAAGTTCACAAAGGTGACATTACAGTTGGACTATTATGTGTCAGTATATGTGTGTAAAAGAGCAACATACTGCTGGTGTCAGGATTTTTCAGCCAACACTGTCAAATCACAAATATACACTATAATGAATTCTATTTGTTATCACACATTTAAATGTAACTGCACTGTAGTTGTGTTATTTAAGCAACAATATCCATGATCTCAAATTTTGATGTTAAAGGTTAAGTGCCTAACTTTTTGGGGCGGAAATTAAATGCAGTGCGCCCTCTTTCCTCGCAGTTAATGCGTTCCAGGAACCACACGCGATTAACGAATCCCACGATAGAGCGACAAAGTATTTATCTTATTATTTACAGTAATTAAAACGTTCATCAACCCACCCATACTGATATTAAACCACCTTCTATCTGTATTACCTTTTCCCACACTCTTATCGACTGTTTAAAGTACTTATGTGTCTCACGGAAGTCCAAGACTGACAGAACGGAGCACACTTCTGGATGCAGTCAGCCAATAGAATGCACGTACAGTATCACGTGACTTCCTACTAAAAATCTGCGATGAAGTTGCGAGCATTGATACACGAATGCACGAGGGCGCACTGTATTCATTAATATTGTTTTCATCAGTAAATGGTCTCTCACAACAACAAGGTTGAATGATTTCTTTCTGTGCAGAGTTTGGATGTTCTCCCCATGTTTGTGTGGGTTCTTTCCAGGTTTTCCGACTTTATCCCCCCTTCAAAAACACGTAATTGGTTTAAACATGAATTGCTCTATACCAAATTATCCATAGGTGTGAGTGTGAGAATATATGATTGTTTGTTTTTTGTGTGGCCCCGCGATAAGCTGGTGGATCATTTAGGGTGTACCCCGCCGCTCGCCTGTAGCCTGCAGGGATAGACTCCAGCAGACCCGTGACCAGTAAGGTGGATAAGAGGATGGATGGATGGATGGATGGATGGACGGATGGATGGATGGCGTATGGTCATCAGAAAGAAAATTAATTAGGATGAGTCTTTCAGGGTCAGTGTTTCTACAGCAGCCCAGAAGGAACAGACCAAACACTGCGTCTATGAGGCATGTTGCCTTTTCTATATTTCTATGAGCCGTTTTAAGTGAGGGTGAGATAAGTAGCGTTCATTTGGCTGTAACACTTGTTCATTTCTTTAAAAGTATAATTGAAGACTACTTGTCTCATCAGTAGAAACTCTGTTCTATGCTCTCTAATAAAGGTCCATTTTGTAGGGTTTGGTGCTGTGGTAACAGAACACTCCTCCTCTCACCCCCCATAGGAGTAACTAAAAACACTAACAAGAACACGTTTGTCCATTCAGGGCTACTGTAGAAACATATTAATGTTGTCGAGCAGATGACCTCTACAGACATACAGGCTTCATTCCAACTTAGCAAAAACTCTATGGTTCTTGGTTTAATGATCACCCACTGCGTCCACGATAAGATAAACAGACATTAATGTGACATAATTCTTCTTCCTCTCCTTTCGGCTTTTCCCTTCAGGGGTCACCACAGCGAATCAGTTTCCTAAATCTAACCCTGTCTTCTGCATCCTCTTCTCTCACACCAACTACCTTCATGTCCTCTTTCACCACATCCATAAACCTCCTCTTTGGTTATGTACATTAAATTCAACTTATGCCAATACATCCCGCACACTATGCATTTTATCCCCGATAACGTCAAGACATGCTTTGCTTTAATGATTTTACAATGTTTAGCATGAAAAATTCATGGTGTGAAACAACAAATAACAATTTTACAGACTTGCAACTCAGATGAAATTGTAGCTGAAAGTATGCTGGCTTTGGTGTAAAATCTGACTTACATCAAAGTTTTCTGATTTCTCACTTGATGCAAACAACCATTAGAGAAAAATGTCTCATAGTAAAATCAGTTTGATTCCACATTCCATTCTGATCGTATTATGATAAGTCATCCTGTTGATTGCTGTCCAGTTTGATGATTCCACAGATTCAATGAATGATGTCTTGAAGCAATATAATTTAGTTATTGGGCTTGTTCACGACCTGATGTCACAAACATGGCTGTGCAGCAAAGATACAACTGTGTGTCATTAAATTAAAGATATCTGTGCTGTTGTACTGTATCAACTTATGGTGTTTCATCTTAAACACTTTAATTCAATTTTGTTTTATAGACCACTGACTTTAATACTTAGCTTGAATATTTTTTTCATGGTAAAAAAAATGAATAGAACTGAACAAAATCAACAGTCTGAACTGGACAAATACTGTACTGAACACAAAACACACTAAACTTACCAAGGCCGGGGTTGTTCCAGCATTTACTCCTCACTGCCTGGACATCTTCTGAGTTACCACTCCTGAAATTACAATACTCTAATCCTCTGTCCTCTTTTTTATTACTTACTCTTCCAAGTAAAGGAATCATGTGATGCTGTATTTGGAAGGACATGGATAAGCTGTGCATGTATAACATGCAGAAAAATTAAGTCCGACATCTGGAAGGGAGAGGAGGAGTGGGAAGGAGGGAGATAAAGTGACAGAAATAGACAAGAGAATTAAAAAGAAATAAAACTATCAAAGAGAGAGAGTTAAGAGATAAAGAAGGACTCGGAAGGAAACAGGTGTGAAGGAAAGAAAAGCAGGCAGCAGAGACGTAGAGAGGAGAGGAGTGTTCTTCTAGAAGTGGACTGATAAGTGTCAGGTGTGTGTGTGGGTGTTTGACTCCTCACCTTCAGCCGGGCTAAGCTTCCTCTTTAACAGAAGGTAAGCAAGGTCAGTGTTGACCACGCCGACTCACATGATCAACGACACTGGCCGTAATCCCATAATCCTCTGCTCTACTGCTGCTGCTCTCGGCTAAACAAACACCTGAGATCTGAAGGATCACACATGTCCTCCTCCTCCTCTTCCTCCTCCTTCTTCCTGCTCCTTTCCGCCTGTCCAAACCCCGTGTCACTAATCTCTTTTCTTTCACACTTTATTTTTCATTCTTTTATGTTCAAATTTTTCAGCTTCAACTTCAGAAGCCATAAAAAAACAAGCATTGTCCGAGGGGGGCAACAAGACCACTCCCACTTTTTTCCTTATTCTTTTCTATTTCTAATTTTCAATATTCATTCTTCCTTATATTCCTCTCTAGATTTATGTGCTCCTGTAATGTTTCCTTTAATATTTTTTCCCACAAATTTACAAAAATACAGATAGCCCACGCGAACACCTTGTTCCCTCTAGGTAGAGTTTTAGCCTCCAGAAAGCTCTCTGGGCTCGAATGAAATCTGTTGACTATTTGACGGGAGCCTGAAAGTGTGGAGCCACATTAGCACCCCCCTGAGGAGCTCAAAGAGTGGTGATGAATACCAGGTGGTGTAAAAAGTAAAGAAGTAATTACCAGTTGAATGAAATACATCTCAGCCAGGTTTTATTGGAATCATAAAGCTTTTCCCAAACACACCTCCGTCTATGACTCCTATTAAATGCAGGTCAATGATCAAATAAAGAATTATATAGGAATAATGAACCAGTCACATGAAATCAGATTTTATAGGCATTATTATTATGTTATTGTTGTTATAAAATTTTCACCATTTTACAAATAAAGAAGTTAACTGGATTTTTCAGAATAAATATCCAAAATATTCTTTTTCACATATAATTTACATAAAACATTTTAAACAATAAAAATAATCAGGATAGAAATATTAAAAACTAGAAAAAAAAGTATGTCATTGTGTCTCTAATCCTCATATGTGGTGGAGTTTTGATGGATGATTGGATACCTCTTGTATTTCCTATGTTTAATGTTGTCTGGCTGATAAACAGAAAAATTAAGCTCCATCACATCTGGCTTCTGTGTATCAGATCACACATTATGTTGTCCATTTATCACTATATCCTCTTTCCCTTTCTTGTTTTTGTCTTCCATTTACTTGTCCGCCAATATTTCCATTCCAGTTCTTTATTTAGGTTCCATACCCACACATTCCCCTCTGTTACTTGCCATTTTTTCCATTAGACTCGCCCCTGAGCACAAAAACAAATAACCCGGTGAAAGAATCCCACCTGTGCTCTCATGCTTTTTCAATATATTCCCATTTTTTCTCCTTCGTCTCATCAGTAGTCTTTTCTTCACATTTTCAACTTGTAAACCATCACATTTCTGTTTGTCTTGATTCTGAATGCAGAAATTTATGTTCATTACAATCAATACAGTTTTTAAATATTCCACATAACAAAATTTATCATAATTTGATCGTTCTCATTCTGTGTTCATTCAGTCATTCAGTTGCCATGAATGACTGATGATCGTTGTTCTCACCAGGTAAGATTGTGAAAATTATACAATTAGAAATAAGTTTTGTATCTATATTCCCACTTTCCAGAGATTCCACCATCATGTCCATTCATTCAAATGTATTCATACAGTTTAAAACTCGGAATAAAAACATTCCATTGCGTTTGTGAGGGATAGTTCATTTTTGGACCAAATCAAACACATGCAAGCATCACCAAATCACACTTATCTTTAGGAGGCTATGGCTATCATGCTGAATGATGCCATAGCCAGGATGAGTGATTGTCATGAGGAGTCCAATGCTCGGCTCAAGGAGGATATCACCCAAAAGCTGGAGAAATGGGGAAAACGTTTGGATCTGAAGGCCAGAAACCGTGATGCTGACGCCAGTGATGAGGAGTGTGGAAGGCACAGAAAGCAACACCAACTCAGCCACACAAGCAAGACATTCCAACGGGGCTTAAATTATAAAATTGCCCAGAAACAACCCTTGAAAGGAACAACCAAATGAACATTAACAAAATTTGGACTCTTCTCAAGACCTGACAAAGACGTGTGCAAAGATGCACGCCTATTGGACTAAATGGACGCATTAAAACAACAATGTACCAGAATAAAATAATTGAAATTGCTTTGTGACATGCAATGTATGAATTGGTTGACAATGTGCTGCAATGAGAGAGATGTTGTTGATTTAGGGGACGGGAACCTCACAAGCCAATGGCTTCAACCCGTCAACCCTTTTTTTTTCTCTTCCCGGATATTGTTGCTGATGTCTCAACACTGATGAAAGTAAAATCTGTTGTAATAACATGTCTGGAAAGAAGAAAATAAAATGAATAAAAAAATAAATAAATCTATGTTGTACATGTATTGATGATTTTACAGTAGATTGTTGTGGAAGGGAGGCTATGTCATCTTCTGATTAATTTGTTTGAGATTTTTTGTGTGTGTGTGCAATATGGGAGGGGGGTATGTCATCCCTGTTTATATACTGTATACAGTATATAATGGGTCATTTGTATGTTCCCATTGCATGTTAAGTGCCTGAATGCCTGCTTATGTTTTCATGGAGAGGGGTCTGTCTTTACAGTATCTGCATCTAGCTAATACTTGTGGAACTTGCATTTCCCAACCTTTTATTGTATTCCCACTGAGGCCCTTTGCACTAAAAATACATGCGGTGCACCGCAGGTTCTCGATAAAAGCATCCACCGCTTGCCAAGTAGCAGGCCATACATGAGTCCTGCCTATCTTTATGTCACCATTCATCTCGTATCTGTGAGTACGCATGCTTTCTACTTGAACTGAGGGTCTCCTCTGTATGCACCAGTGTTTTTGTACTTGATTTTATCATTGCTTACCTTTGTGCACTTGGTTTATTTGAAGCACCATTCTGCTGGATCAGGTACTGCAGCAACAGTAATGAAATAAAAGTTCTTTTTTAAAAATTCCATCAAACTTTCCGAGGAGATTTGATCAATTACGTGTTTTGTGAATGTGTTCAACTGTAATTTTTTTTCTTTGCTGTCACCAGAAAACAAATCGGTGTGTCTGATGAAGCTGTAATGGCTTCTTGTATATGGGATGGACGAATGCGAAGACGAAGGCCGCTTTGGTATTACGGCCCGAACTTCCGG
Source organism: Antennarius striatus (assembly GCF_040054535.1). Lineage (NCBI taxonomy): Eukaryota > Metazoa > Chordata > Actinopteri > Lophiiformes > Antennariidae > Antennarius > Antennarius striatus. Next base: position 15,444,319 of record NC_090777.1, on the reverse strand, counting down.
GTAGACACCGGAAGCGTGACAGTGTGACGGACGTTCGGGCTGCTAGCCGAGTTAGCCCCGGTCTTCACATTTGTCCATGTCTCTCACTTACGGAGCCGTTTTGGCTTCGCAAAACATAGCGGTTTATTGTGTTTGATTGTGATGGACCTCACGTTGTCGTGTGGGGAACCCCAATGCTTTAATCACCAGGACCAAACTCACGAAGCTGGCGTCTACCCGGATCACAACGCCAAAGCGGTCTTCGTCTTCGCATTTGTCCGTCCCACACACAGACAGAGCGGTTTGTTTTCTTATGACAAGGAAGGAAAAACAAGAAAACAACCAGTATGATATCACTAGCGAGTATGTGTGTGTGTGTGTGTGTGTGTGTGTGTGTGTATATATATATATATATATATGATTTAAAGTGTTCATGTTTGAGAGCAACAGATGTGTAAACTTACATGAGGACTGTGTATAACCATGTTTGTGAATGTAACATCTTCATCTTAGGGGTGACAGTGGCTCAGTGGTAGAGCAGGTAGTAGAGCGGGTCGTCCAAAAACACCTGGAGTGTGAGCTGACAGTGGGAGGTGTCAGCTCACCTCCTGAGCACTGCCAAGGTGCCCTTGAGCAAGGTGCCATCGCCCTTACAAGCTGCTCATTTGGGCCCTCCACAAAGGGGCTGCCTGCCACTCTACCTCCTATTGCATGCTTACAGGCCCCCTTGTGTGTGGTTGTGTGTATTACAGGGGCCTGTACACACTAATATGCATGTGTGGGATTGACTGACTAACTTACTAGATTGTGCATTCTTAATCCCCTTTCAGGGATTATTACAGTATATTAAATTAAATTAAAATTTTAAAAAATCTTCATGTTGCAACATTCTTGTGCAGGACATAGGGTCTGTGTTGTCATGAGGAGCTGTTCTGTCTTCTATAAGGTGGCACAGATGGAGACTTTTGAATACATGGATTGCACAAAGGTCACCAACAACACCATCAGGCTGAGCACACGAACCACCGCAGACACACACATGCCTCTTGGGATTACATGAATTCAATTCCCTGAGGTGATCTGTTCCACAAGTCTGAAGACACAGACAGAGAGTGGGGAAAGGAAAAGGAAGACATTTAGAAAGAGAGAGGACAATGGTTTTATGGAAGCTTTTTATTCTCAATTAAATATGCTAGTAGGTAGTCATGTGATACCGTATGTATTTGGAAGTGCGCTACGTTCCGTGAGTCTGAGAAAGCAGCGCACTTCTGTGACACAAAAGCGCTTTAAACAGTCTATCAGAGTGTGGGAAAAGGTAATACAGATAGAAGGTGTTTTAATATCAGTATGGGGACAGTTCATAAACATTTAAATTATCACAAATAATAAAATAAATAGTTTGTCGCTTATAGTGGAATTTCATTTTTGCGGGTGGTTCCTGGAATGCATTAACTGTGAGTAACGAGGGTTTGTTGTTAGTTGTTTCTTCATTTATTTCAGGCAATGCAAAAAAACCAAAGAAAAACAAAATAACAAAAACAAAAAACGAAATAAATAAGCAAAGTACATAACTCAGCAATACAATTCTGCCATGAAATAGGATTGGGAAGAACAAAATCCCACCCCAGTTCCTCATTCAGAGATTAACAGATTTATTTTCACTGCTACTTCATTCAAGGACAATTATACACTAATTTCATCATGATGGCATCACCATAGGCAACAACAGTTATTGCATTGTAATAGCAATTTACAACAATGTAAGGAAGGCATGATATACCAACGATGGTAATGAACAATATACCAACAAAGGTAATGGACAATGTACCAACAACAGTAAATAACAACGGTATTTGTTCAGTTAACACACAGCACTTTGTATAAGATGTCAGCTTTACAGGAACTACATGGAAGTCTGATCTGTGATTTCCATCCATTTGTCTGTAACTCGTGTTCTTTCTAGCACAGGTGGTTAATGATGATACAGCATAAATGTTGTGATTGAGAGAGGTGATAGCAAAGATTCTGTATCCCTTAAACGTAAATTAGTACAACAACTTCCAGCTGACAGACACAAAATATAGAGAGAAGTTGCTGTCTTCCCAGGTGATGTGCCATCATCACTTGTCACCTGCAGAGCTAAAGGGAGGAAAAAACCTAAAGCAACAATAATTATTTTTGCTCATAAATGATCATTGATATGATTTTTTTCCTCTTGTATTGACACCAGGAAGGGGTGTTGCAGCTGGTGTCACTCATGTAGCACCAAACACTTCACAGAACAGGAGAACAGGTAGCAGTAATGAAGGAGTAACGTACTTGTAGTAGCGCCCTCTGATGGCAGACGAGAGATGGACATGGATGGCTGGTGAAAGAACCCCCCTTATGTTTCTCACACACACACGCACGCACGCACGCACACACACACGCACACACACACACACACACACACTATTACAGTTTGGCTGACATTGCGGCTCTGAACTGACAGATTTGCAGTGTGAAAGCACCTCCATTGTACTCTCCAGTGTGACAGTATCCAGTAGGAATGTGAAGCTAACTGGTCTTTTTGCACACAATAGAAACCATGGAGTTCAGTGGGGACACCAGCCACCAGGTTTAGAGCAGAGGGGGCCACAGCAGCTCATCTGATTTTATATCTTAAATGAGCAGGAATTGAAGATCCAAAAGTAACAGCTGTAATGTCAAAAATCAAGATGCAAAGTGTTTTACCTTGATATACCAGTACTTGATGGGTGGTTGTGTTACAAGTGTTTTAAGACACAAGCCTTCATTTCCTTCCTAACCAAGAATTCAAAAAGTTCAGGTTGGGAAAGGACATTCTCCGGCAAATTATAGCTGAAGAAGGAGAAAATTACATCTGATTGCAGCATTAAAGATGATCGAAGGCAAATTTCTTGAGCTCATAATCCCAGGTTACTTTAATTTTCCATTGTAGAACTTTTATAATGGTGCATCTGAATTTTGCTGGAGTCTCATTTTGGGAGTAAGCTTCAAAGATGCAATGGGTGCCTGTGTGTGTGTGTGTGTGTGTGTGTGTGTGTGTGTGTGTGTGTGTGTGTGTGTGTGTGTGTGTGTGTGTGTGTGTCTGTGTGTGTCTGTGTGTGTCTGTGTGTGTGTGTGTGTGTGTGTGTGTGTGTATGTGTGTGTGCGTGCGTGCGTGCGTGTGTGTGTGTGTGCGTGTGTGCGTGTGTGTGTGTGTGAGTGTGTGTGTGTGTGTCTGTGTCTGTGTGTGTGTGCGCATGTGTGTGTGTGCACGGGTCTGATTTCTTTAGAGGAGTTAGAGAAAAAAAAGCTCTTGACACTGTTTGAACTGTCCGTTAATCCTCAGAGCTCTTCAGGTGGCTCATCCCCATGGAAGCATGAGTGTATTCCTGTGTGTGAGTTTAGAGGAAGGAGGTCAATAACTCCTTTTGAAATTAAAGTTGAGTGTGTGTGTGTGTGTGTATGTGTGTGTGTGTGTGTGTGTGTGTGTGTGTGTGTGTGTGTGTGTGTGTGTGTGTGTGTGTGTGTGTGTGTGTGTGTGTGTGTGTGTGTGTGTGTGTGTGTGTTTGTCACGGAGGTAGAGCTGCTGCGGAGCCCAGGGACAATGGAGGCGGATGTGGACATTGCTTCAAACCGGAACACGGGTTCATTAAAAAGAGAGACAACCCCGAAAGAAAAGAAAAAAGAAAAGAAAAATATAGTTAGGAAGAGACAGTAAGGAGAAAAGAAAAAGAAATAAGAAAAGAAATAATAAAACAGGAAGGAAGAAGAAAAGGAGGAAGACAGAAAGCACTGAGCTACATTTCTTATGTTGAGGGAAGAGATTGTATGTGTGCACACTTCTGTGCACAAAGTGTGTAAATGTGTGTGTCAAGGCCTATAGGCGGATGTTTTGGAGCCCAGCAGCCATGTCAGGGTAAGGACACAGGAAGAGAGAGAGAGGAAGGTGTAAAAGGGAAAAAAGAGAGTACAAACCGTGTCTCAGGAATTTACAAATGAAAAGAGAAGGTTTTTCTTTTAATGCGATTAAATTTTTCCATTTCACTGCTTCCCGGGTCGACAGTTTCAGCTCTGTAGGAGCACAGAGCCGCAACACAACGCTCCAAGACGGGACGGTGAGGGGGGGAGGGAAGCAGGGGGAAGCTGGCGGGGGGTAAACATGAAGAGAGAGGGGGATATTGAAAGGCTCGAAGAAATTGAGCATTTCGCAAACCACTTTGGTAATGTTTCATCCAGTTAACGGTGGAGCCAGTGCAGAGATTCTAGCTGAGAAGTTAAATTTAAGTCAGAACACAAAACAACAAACACATCTGATCATTAATGCCGCAGCTTAATGGAAATGTGAATTATATACCAGCATTTTTAACAAGGGTGGGAGATTGTAGTCATGAAAGCAACCCTTTCAGGCAGCGTTTAGGCACAGTGAGCTGAGTCCAAACCAAAGATGGTGTTTTTAATCATCTTTAGCAGGCATGATGTTTAGCAAGTTCATGGCCTCAAAGATGGACTCACTTGCAGGAGTTCAAACATCCTGAATGATTTTAAATTATCACCACAAGGTATCTTACACTCAGATCTCAGCATCAATTCACTTTAATTTTCAACAATATATTCAACAATATGATAGAGTGCCACACACTGGGGGATTTTGTGATTTTGGGGCCAGAATGATCAGTTAACACACAGCCTCATGTGATCCCACAAGAGACGTCTTGGCAATGTAAAAAAAATGATTGATGGTATTACATCATCCAGATTTTAACTTCTAATTATCACAGTGACTCGATTATATCGAGAAACAGATTATTAGGTGTAAGACTGGATCTGTAAATGTTTCACACTGGCAGATAATCTGGAATGAGCATCAGGACAACCAAGGTTCCAAACCAAATTCCTCCTCTTGGCTGTTGGTCAAAATGAAATCCAGCTGATTCAAGTGTGAGTTGGCTTTTGTTTAGCAAATGGGCATCGATAAAACATTCCCTGAGACAAACAGTAGCTTTTGATTGAAGCTTAATGGGAATTGATTAGACTCAATTAAACAGACAGACAGACACAGACAGACAGACAGCTACAGTGAGGAGCATAAGTATTTACACCCCCTGCGATTTTACAAGTTCTCCTACTTAGAAAATAGAGAGAGGCATGAAATGTTCATCATAGACGCCTTTCCACGGTTAGAGACATAATCTAAAAAAAAAAAAAAATCCGGAAATCACATTGTATGATTTTTCAATGATTTATTTTGTATGTTGCTGGGGTTCACAAGTATTTACACCCATGAGAAAATCAGTGCTAATATTTAGTGCAGAAGCCTTTGTTTGCAATTACAGAGGTCAAATGTGTCCTGTAGTTTTTCACCAGGTTTGCACATGCGACAACATGGATTTTGGCCCACTCCTCCATGTCATGTGCTCTGACTGAGGGAAAGAGGTTGTTGCTCAAAATCTGACAATACATGGCCACATCCATCTTCTGCTTAATACAGTTCAGTCATCCTGTCCCCTTTTCTGAAAAGCACCCCCAAAGCATGATGTTTCCAACACCCCGTGCTTCACAGTAGAGATGGTGTTCTTGGGATTGTTCTCTTTCCTCAACACATGACGAGTGGAGTTTACACCAAAAGGTTCCATTTTGGTCTCACTTGACCACATAACTTACTCCCATGACCTCTCTGGGTCATTCAGATGATCCCGGGCAAACTTTATATGGGCCCTCACGTGTGCTGACTTCAACAGCGGAACCTTCTGTGCAATGCATGATTTTAAACAATTACGCCATAGTGTTCTACCGACAGTAGCTTTTGAAACTGTGGCTCCAGCTCTCTTCAGGTCATTGACCAGCTGCTGCCGTGTAATTCTGGGCTGATTCCTCACTTTTCTCATCATGAGTGATGCCCCATGAGGAGAGAGCTTACATGGAACCCCAGTCCGAGGTAGATTAGCAGGCATGTTTAGCCTTTTCCATTTTCTAACAATTGCTGCAACAGTTGATTTATTCTGACCAAGCTGCTTCACAATTGCTCCATAGTCTTTTCCGGCTTTGTGAAGCTCTACTATTTTGTCTCTGGTGTCTTTAGAAAGCTCTCTGGTCTTCTCTATGGTAGCAGCTGGATTGTGCCTGACTGTGGGGGGCACAGGTGACATTAATGAGCTCCAAGGGGTTGTGGGTGGGTCGTTATTCGTGGGGTAAAAGTGGATTTTTTTTAAGGTGGACTGACAGCTCTTTCATTCATTCATGTTCTGCCGCTTCATCCGCCATAGCGGGTCACGGGGAGCTGAGCTGGCATAGGGCGTGAGGCGGGGGACGCTCCGGGCACGACGCCAGTGCCCCGCGGACTGGCAGCTCTTTGAGAGTCATAATTATTGCTGATTGTCATGGGTGTAAATACTTATGAACCCCAGTAACATACAAATAAATTATTGAAAAATCATGTGATTTACAGATGTTTTTATTTAGATTATGTCTCTAACAGTGGAAATGTGTCTGTGATGAATATTTCAGGTCTCTCCCTATTTTCTAAGTGGGAGAACTTGCAAAATCACAGGGGGTGTAAATGCTGACGCTCCTCACTGTAGAAAGATAAATACTGGCCAAATGAACATTTTCGAAGTGTTTCTGATGTATCTGGACCACGATTTCTTTCTGAAGCCTCCGTGATTCATTGAAGCAACACCTTAGCATCATTTAAACTTGACCTGACCATTTAAATACCTCTTCTGCCTTTAAAGTTATCTGTTGGTCATCACATACCAACAAAACATGGTCATGTCAAAGTGTTCTAACCATTTTTGAACCTGGTGTTCTCTGTGGAGGGAAGTTAAGAGCAGCATTTGTGACTTCCAGACATTCAAGTAGCAAATGACAAAATGCTGTTAATCTCTGTCCAGGGTATAGTGAGCTTTTTCATTATAATAAAATCTTTTCCATAAGAAACACCATAACACTGCAGCAAAGTAACGGTTCAAATAGTTGTGCTAATGGTGTGAAATGCAGTGCGTTGTTATTGGGAACACTGCAGTGTTTTCATACATCTCTGCTCTATTAGGTTTCACAGGCGATGTATTGGCTTTCTCACCCCCACTCAACGGAGGCAAAGAGCTTGTTACAAAATGGTGTTTGCCACTGGGAGAAAAAAATTCCAATGGAAAAATATTGTCAAGGTTGAAAACATCTCTGGCTGACAAGTAATTGTGTAACTGAGCTTAAAGAAACCTAAAAAAAAAATGCAACAAAGTGAGCTGATGATGGAGGTTGTTACCAGTGGTGGAAGCTCACATTTTACAGAAAGAACCAACATTAGTGGTGGCATGTCAAAGCTCAAATTTACCACTTGGATAATTTGGGAAATTTTAGCAAATCTGAACTGTTGATTAGCTGCCAAGTTGCCTTTTCTGCTCTAACATCACAAAGCGGAGACGCCAAACATGAAATAGCTGTTTCAGAGATGGCAGAAGAGACGAGGTAAAGAAACAAATTTTGACAGCAACCAATCCGTGAATTTTTGAGTGATGTTTTGGCTTTTAAGAAAAAAGCACTGAAGATGGAGGCGAGCAATGCTCAATGTGTCTGTTTCACAGTCATGCTCACAAGCAGCAGGGAGAAGCCACTCAGCACAACTTCCTGACAGATACTTTTTTATTGTTGTTCTCAGGCGATGACAAACTTAAGAACCGCCAACATGCTTAACTGTCCTCTGTTTTTTATAGTGAGACGAAGATTTAATTAAAAGTCACACTCATACTGTTTTAAGCACCAACTGATTTCCTGGTGAAACAATTTGACGCTCCTCACAGTGAGTAGCGTGAAGCCAGAACAGCACTTGGTTCCAAAGTGGCCGTGTCGCTTGCTTCCCGTTCTCTGCTGCTATTCGGAGTTCTGGTCAGAGATATCATTTCTGTTGTTGTAGAAGAACACTAGAATTTTATTTGTTTTTTGTTTAAAACACGTAAGCTTTCTCAGGAAAATGCTCTTTAGGGTGCAGCACATCACCCCTGCCTGTGTTGTCAGGTACACATGGAATTCCATTAAAGAAAAACCAATGACTCTATGGATACTGGGTGCACTGCCACTCATTATTACTTGGTTTGGGTCGCATGTATTTCCTGCAGTATTTGGACGCAGTTGTTCACAGGGTTTTCTTAACATACTGTGATGCAACAAATGTTCACATTTTTGTAGGCCAACAAGTCATGCAGCAATTCCATTTATGCCCCTGCAGTCAAAGAACAGTCAAAGTGGCACAGTGGGTAGTGATATTGTATCACAGTGAGAAGGTCCTGGGTTCAAGTCCACCTGTGGCTTTTCTGTGCTGACAGTGCATGTTCTCCCCATGTCTGTGCGGGTTCTACAGCTTCCTCCTACCATCAAAAACCTGTGATTTAGGTTAATTAGTCACTCTAAATGTCTGTGGGTGTCTTTCTTTTGTGTGGCTTTGTGATTATTTGACATCTCATCCAGGGTGTACCCCGGTACTCACTCATAACCAGCTGGGTTAGGCGCCAGTAGAGCCCATGACCCGTAACTTTGGATAAACCCAGAGGAAAATAAAATTTTGAAAAGAGATCTCAAAAATGTTTCATTTACTTCTCCTAGACAACTATGAGATCTGTAGGATGCCAAACTGTGACTAAGGCTAAATTTGTCTCCTGAGCTATAGAAGAGCAAGCTTTAAGCAGTAAAATTTTCCTCTGGGAACGGCTGAAGACGAGATGGTTACATTGGAATTCTAAAGACCGGACTTCTGCTCTCTGCCCAGCACCAAACAACAGACGGTCTGCAGAAGAAAGCACACTGAAGCAAGCTTCTTGAATCTCACTGAACAAAGTGATATTTACAATTATTTCATAATGTAGAAAACCTGTATGGAGAAGACACCCTTCTCCTTGAAATTATCACGTTTGTATGCATGTAAGAGTTTAAGCACATTCATATCAAGCACTTAATGGATAAATTTACTGATGTTACTTATATCAAATTATTGCCCATGTGATGCAGGACGGATTTGGTCCCTACCATTAGAGCAGGACTAATGGAGTCCTTTATGAACAATGAGAACAGATGTGATCAGGAAATGTGTCACGTGTTTAAAACAATTTGCTGGAGATGAAACAGAAATTCTGCTCACATGAATGAATCATCTTATTGTGGATGCAGCACGTGTTGTCTCACACTTTGGCAATCGCTATGTTGCTCTTTACCGTTGGGCACCTGGTGTCCACTTCCAGCCACAATTCTATAATGACAAACTGGCCGGCGCTGTGCCAGAATGTGGAATAGCAATCATCATGCCAGTCGGTATTAGCAGCTACTTTTTGGCCTTTGTGGTATTATGTGGCAGCCACCGTAGCTCAGTAGTCCAGCCCTGTGGATATTGCTCAGTAACTTGCATGTCTGTGCCAGCTGGCTGGTTAGAACATCACACATCTAACCATGGAGATGTTATGAAGTGAAACGCTGTCTGTTTGCTCCCAACACTTGTCCACAGAGGATGGGGCCCCCAAACAGACTGAGTGGCAAATTGTATTTCACCTGAAATATCTGTGCAAGATTACAGGTATGTCTCTTCTTGCTGCATCATAAATTACAAAAAATGCTTTCAAACATCATGTCAATAAAATTAATATTATGATAAGATTATAAAGAAGAGTAGAAAATAAATCATTATAGGAAAGTAAGAGTAAGAGTGCAGAGTTTAACTGAACAGTTTAATATTTTCAGACTCCTCAGACCAACCAAATATTGATTGACTGTGGAATAGCGCCATTACCAACAGCCTTCTCAATCCTGCCTTTGTTTATTTATGCTGCACACACCAATGAGAGCACAGCACTGCTCTAGTGTGTCATCTTTAGAAACAACAAGCCTTCCCTGGTACATGACAGTTGATATCGTCCTTTTTTCAGAGGTGAGGTGACTTCATTCTGTATCCTTAGTTTCAGGTATTTTTGATGTACTTTCTTCTTTGAGTTAGCTGCTAACTGCTAGTCAATGCTTTTTAACATTAGTTCTGGTATCACTGACACAAATGCAGATTTGGTACTGCCACTGCCTATGAGGTGGAACAACAACGACCCTCAATGCTCTAATAAAGGTTCAACCTCCCTCTTTGTACTTGACATGTGAAAGAGGCTGGGCTCTGATCACAGAACAAAGAAATGTTTCAATCTAAAATCATATATATCATTTATTCATTCATTCATTCATTGCAAATGGCCGCTTCCTCCACTGTCACGGGGAGCTAGAGCCTATACCAGCTGACTGGGGGCGTGAGGCAGGGCACACTCCGGGTGCGACGCCAATGCATCGCGGGGCCACACCTACACAGACAACCATACACGGACACACTCACACCTACAGGCAATTTAGGCAATTTGGTATCACCAATTCACCTAAGCGGGAACCGCCTTGCAATGCGGCGTCAGTGTTACCCATTACAGTAAGAGAGAGACAATCTCTGCCTCTCTCTTACTTTACACTTCCAATACTCTTCCTCCAATAATTCTAATTTGTGTGGCTAATGTAGCCATGTGTGACAAAACTAAAATAAACAGAAAATCCTTGCAGTGTGGTACCTGTCTGTTTTGCTGAAGCACAGCTATCAAAATGTCTTTGCATCTTGGAGTGATTTGTGGAGCTCAAAACACATCATTACCTCCTGCAGACAAACCCGACTGTGTCGATATAGTGTGCAGCTGCATATGTCAGGCAAAGCAGAAATGCTTGCAATTGCATTGAAATGACAAGGTTGATTTTTTGTGACATTTCTCATTCTTTAGTCACCCAAGCCTTGCTCATGCTCACTTTTTTGGCATGTCCGACCACCTGAGTGGTCACCATCGGGCTAAAGAACCAGGACGCCTAGTATCCTGCATGCCTGTCGGCTTTCTCCTCCAGGGCCAACAGACAGTGGAGGAATGGGCAGCCCTGTTGAAGCTAATGGTTCATGCCCTCCTCCCAGGCCTGAAAATGAACTGGAATGTTGTTTACCTCAAACACACCAGGTTGCCACACTGGAAGAATAGATCACAATACAGAGGCTCCTATCAGAGACTCAGGTAATTCTGTTGGAGGGGGCGACATGCTGAGGCAAAACAATCTCATTGATACCATCATAGCATTATTGGAATTTGCACCATTTCTTCACAGACAGAGAAAAGCAAATCAAGTGTGACAGCTATGTGGTTTCAAATCAAAACTTCTCATCAACAACAATCCCATTAAATGAGGACAAGCAGCAGTGGAGCTGTTTTGGTGCTGTGAGATTCAGGCAGGATCATTAAAATACCTGCAATGATTGTTTTTGGGAGCATACAGCTGAAAACATGGCTTATTAACCAGAAAAACAGAATACTCCTTTGCATCACAAGTGACATGAACGTCAAGGTTGTAAGTGACGTGAAATATTTGTACTCAGTTGGAAGTCAAAACATGTTTGAGAGCAGGCTTGGGCCCAGGCGGAGTCATTGCGGCGCCACAAATGACATTTGACAAAAACTTCTGATTTGTCTTTTATTTCAAAGAATACGGGCATCCATCTTGATGTAGGACTTTACAGTATCTGTCACTAGAGACAGGCGCTGTGATTCCACCAACACAAAATAGCTGGCAGGGGGCCATCTTGGCGCCACCGGGGACGTTAGATTTAAGTTCCATGTCCAAAATTTTAATTGAAAGAGCCCCAAGTGGCATTAAAACTCAACTGGGGCATTTTTGGAAAGGGTGTTGATGTATTTAACGCCTCTCAGTGTGTATCACGTAGTGTGGCCCAAGGTATTCACAGATGGGGCCCGACATACCATCTAGAGTCCACATCAACAGTGAATAGACCAACGATAAAGGTGAAGTGGGAGGTCCATTTAGGGTCCATTCAAAGGCCTTTCACAACACAGGCAGGGCTTTGAGTTTGATGATGAATGATGCCACAAAGTTCAAAGGTCGTTTGTAGGGCCACAGAGTCGCGTGTCACAGCAAGGTCAAGGTCTTGATCAAGTGTGTTTAATGTTAGTGTTGCTGTTGCATGACTGAAAATATAAGCACTAATTACAGTTTTGCAGTTGTGACCAATCACAATAATGTTGAACGGCTCCTGTCGTCACTGGCTATGAAGAAGAACTGTAAGTTATGTTAAAATCCTTACACACAGCCAGGGAGAAAATTGTCATACAATCCATCACAAACTACGTGGAACATTTTAGAATGATTGCGCTATGGTATCATTTTTCATTATTTCATTGTTTCAATTCATTATTTAAAATGAGGTAAATGTGGTGTCTTCTGTTAGCTCTGCTTACTAGCTTAACATTTACTTTGACAATTCAGCAAATTTTAGGAGCTAACTTCAGATTCATTTGTCACAGCAACTTAGAGCTCGCTAGCTACTCTTACATTGTGGTTAACGTTCTGTTCTTTCACCATTCTTGTTTGTAGAATCTTAACATTAGTTATAACTTTGCTTTGTAGAATATTTTCACCTAAAAGTAAGACATTCATTCATTCAGCTTCAAACCCACTTCTTCCGATGTAGAGGGTTGCGGAGTGCTGGAGCCTATCCCAGCTGACTGGGATGCCCGGGGTACACCCCGGGCGTCACGCCAATGCACCACAGAGCACACACTAACACCATGTTTTTGGAGGCAGGAGGAAGCTGGAGAACCTGGAGAGAACCCACGCAGACACAGGGAGAGAACACAAAGCGGGACGCGAACCGGGAACCACCTTGCTGCGCGGCGACAGTGCTACCCACTGCGCCACCGTACCACCAAAAGTAAGACAATTTTGAATATTACATGTGGCAAATTAAATGTGGATGATGCTAGCTGGAGAATTTAAACAGCAAGGTAGCTAGCTAGCATTACAATTAGTGAATTACTTAATAAACTTATCTACTTATTTTAATAGGTAACAAGGGTGAACCCACAATGAGATGGCGACTGTACAGGGCTGTACCCACCTTTCGCCTACTGAGAGGCTCCAGCAGACCCATGACGTGGGTGGGATGGACGGATGGACAGATGGACTGATGGATGGATGTCAGTAAAGAGGATGAGGATTTATCACTACAAATTTTTTTAAATTACAGAAAAAAATACAAATGTTAAAAAGTTTTAAAGAAACTTTCTTTAAGTCCAGCTCTGTATAATTAAAAAACTTTTTTTTCTTTCATTTTCATTTAAATTACCATCAAAACGTCACAACATCCTGTCCTTCCACCTTACCAGCTCACTCCATTCACTCAGATGCTGGTACTGTCACTGCTGTAGCCTCAGTCCTGACAGTGACTTCCACGAAACTGTAACTTTTTAAAAAAAATTCTAAATTATTGAAGTATAATAAAGATACAGACGTCCCATTTTGAGGTTTTTCCTTTTTGTTCTATGGGTCAGCTTTAGATTTCCGATCATATCTTTGCAGCACAGACATTTATGTGTTTTTTTTTGTTTTGTACTTTGAGGCTTTTTCAAATAAAAGCACATCAGAAAAAAATATCAGTGACTTTAACCAAGATCTTATTCTAGTTTTCATGCACTGTTTCTGTCTTTATTTAATGTTTAATCAAAGTAGAGAAAGAGGCCTTAGCTAGCAACCCCTCGAGGTAATGCTTCATACTTACCCCAGTGTATCCATAAATTTTCTTGGAGACAAGACGATTGTAAACTTCTCATCTACAGCCTTGCTGCTGAAGCCTATCCCAACCAGCTAAAGGCGGGGTAAACCTCTAAATGAAATCATACTCAGAGCGACGTCCTAATCCTTTTGTCCTCTGTTGCCTCTTACCTTGGAATTAGCTTCTCACGTTTTTGATAGATTAGAAGGTAGAAGGATGCTGAGTTTTGAACTGCCAGGCAGGAGGCCTAGAGGAAGACCAAAGAGGAGGTTTATGGATGTAGCAAAAGAGGACATGAAGGTAGTTGGTGTGAGAGAAGAGGATGCAGAAGACAGGGTTAGATGGAGGCAATTGATTTGCTGTGGCGACCCCTGAAGGGAAAAGCCGAAAAGAGAAGAAGAAGATTATCAAGTTTTTTTCTCCAGATTGGCATTGGTACCAGGTGGATCTGCCAACTACTATTTAAGGTCAAACTTGACAGGCATTCAAAGGCATTTCAAAGGTAACACATTTCACTCTATGAAACAGGGAAAATACTGATATTGTGTGTCAGCCATTCACCTGACACTTTAAGTATTGATCTTTTCAACCAATTCTGATTCAGTTTTTGGTTTATTTCTCATTTCATGAAGTTCAGCCTGTGAGCTACTTCAGGCAAACGACTCCAGCTGCACTGCGTACACACTATCCACATGATAGGCCTCATTCTCCTCAAACATCATTTAACGCCCCCTGAATTGGCTGACTATTTAAGCTGCAACGCTTTCCCATCTCTCCCTCTGCTTCTCAGCCCCACCACCACCCCGTTATCCACCTGTAGGTTCCAGATAGAGGGTTCATAAAGTTTGCTCATTGCTCTACAGGGGCTCTATGTAAACATGTCTGGAGGGAGTGATTAAGGTAGGAGCCTAGACGCCAAACACAAACTAGTGTATGTTGTGATAGCAAACATTTAACATTTAAACTCGCAAGTTATGTGTTTGCGTGTGTGTGTGCGCGTGTGTGTGTGTATGTTTACGTGTTGGGGACAGTGCCTTTATTTTTCAGGACAGTGGATGATGCTCTAAAGCAGGGGTGTCAAACTCATTTTCACCGAGGCCACATCAGCATAATGGCTGTCCTCAAAGGACCAGATGTAACTTGTAAATGTAACTAAATCTTACTCAATGTAATGAAACGACTCCTTAATGTTAAATAACTCTGAAAATTATTACTTAGTCAAGGTACAAACATTACAATTACACAGAAAAAAAAACGTTTGTTTGTTGCTCTGTTATAACATAAATCCTTTTAATTTATCAGGTTATGAAACCCACAGAACTCCATCAATCAAGGATCAAACTATCCCAAGTGAACAAAGAAAAATAACATCAAACACAAACTAGGCCATTAACTTTGCTCAAAATGTTTTTGTCAATGTTAAAATGGGCTTAATTACTGCATTGTGGGAAATTTAGTTTTTGGTCAAAGCACACTCTTGACCTATTTATTTTTAGATACTGTCTTTTTATGCTCTTGCAGGCCACATAAAATGTTGTGGAGAGCCACATTTGGCCCCTGGGCCATGACTCTCACATTTGTGCTCTAAAGTATATTTTAGAGCATGTGGAATTACAATGAGTCCTGCAGTGCATTAAACCAGAGTACGGTGTCTAAAACGAGCCACATCAATAACTAAGTTAGATCTAAGTTAGAACACTGCGGGGTGGCATTAGAGTGGCAAACCTTCATGTCATGGTAACCATGTGAGTTAGATTGAAGCCCAAATGTAGTGGAAAGACGCTGGAAAAACTGAGTGAATTTCCTGCTTTAACTTGTGATTTTGTGCTCAGATGAGCATGTCTGCAGGCAGAGACACGTGTTTGTGAGTCTGTGTGTGCTAAATCACCACTTGCAAAATTATCTGGATGTTTTTTGTAGAAGAGATGGCAGCACAGCAGTGCATGTTAGTTAACTTGTGATTCCTCACTGGCTAAACACACACAGACACAAATATGCACACAACCTACTAGCTCTCACAAACACACACACACACACACACACACACACACACACACTGCTGCCACATGGGCTTGCATGTGGCAGCAATTGAGTCACAGTTGTCTTGTCACTCCCCTCCATTTGGGAACCTATCTAACCCGGCCACAGGCACCTGCATGAACAAATACATCACAGAGACATGAAACATGTATTTGTATCCCCAAAATAAATCAAAGAGAAGGAATGGCACACACTTTATGCCTCTTTTTATTCTGGCACACATTGAAAGAACGCACCTCTTTCCTTACCTCCTGAAGTGTGGACATTCACACCCCTTTATGATTCTGACAACAGCACCTCATTTGTCATCTCACTCTCTCTCTCTCTCTCTCTCTCTCTCTCTCTCTCTCTCTCTCTCTCTCTCTCTCTCTCTCTCTCTCTCTCTCTCTCTTTCTTGCACACACACCACACACACACACACACACACACACATGCATACACACACACACACACACACACACACACACACACACACACACCGCACGTCATTATTTTCTCTCCCTCTGTTGTGTATGTGTGTGTGTGTGTGTGTGTGTTCGTGTGTGCAAACAGCATGTACATTCCTGGAGCCACTGACCCAGGCTCTGCGGGTAACCATGACGACCACTGCTTCACCATGGAGACAACCGTTACTCCCTTTACTTGCCCTCCTCTCCACCCTCTCCTTTGCTTCCTCCTCCCCCACCCCACCCTGTTCTCCTCCCTCAGCGTCTCTCCATCTACCAGTGAACTCGGCGGAGGCAGGTGTATACTCGTCACACTTTCCTGCCCTCACTTCCCATCCTTGGCTTCATTTCAAGAAGCATTTATTATTAACTAAAAACTGATATTAGGATAGAGGGAGTACTCAGCTGAAATGAGTGTCCAGTGCACGAGTATCAAAGTAAAATACGTATGTCCGCCACTTGTCATCCTAAAGTCTTTCTTGGGTGTCTGACTAAATCCAATTCAATCAAGTTTAAAAAAAAGGTCTTGGCAGCGGTAATCTCACTATTATAATCAAAAGAATTCTGCAAATGGTGCTCAAATAAATAATCAATGTAGCAACTTGTAGCCAACCTGTATCAATGTCAGGCTTGAATTTCTCATGAGACCTCAAATATGAAAAACTTGCCAGAAAAGTTTATCCTTCATGTTCTAGTTCCGCATTCAAAATGTGTTATTTTTCTGTCAAGCTACCTAGCTGAAAAAATGATATCAGTGTGTGAAATGGAGCTCTGTAGTCAATTTTTTCTCATATATTCGGATTTACCAGTTTACACGGTAAACGTATCTGTGCTTTCAACAAACAAGATGTTATATTTCCATGAAAAAGCCTGAATCCGTGTGAAGGTCTCCCATAGTATTTACAAATTAACAAAATAGTCTCATTCAAATCAAAACTGAAGTGGTCAACAAGCCAATGTCAAAAGTAGATTAACCAAAAATAAATCCTTCACAAAATTTTTGACATTTAACTCTATTCGTTGATGCATTTAGTTCTCAAATAAAACTGAAATCAGATTTAGTAAGACTTCTCACCACAGCCAGTATTTACAAAACTGGGACACAGTTTTACTGAATTCAGAATGAAAACAAACTAAACAAATAAATCAGCCACAGAAAAGACTGTAGTGAAAATTTAATGGAACTACAAATATCTTTTGTAGTGTGTTGTGGAATAAGTGGGTGACTTTGCCATCATGCTTGTTTGGTGCCGTGAGTCCTGTGTTTGGATGTTCCCCGTCCCATGGGTTGGCCTCTCTTGGGTACCCTCCCCCTCTAAAAATTAAATCATAAGCTGTTCCTCATTTTTTTAGTAATCCTTCTGACCAAGAAACTTAACCTCAATGCCAGCAGTAAAAATTATTTTTCGGTTTGTCAGTCTGTAAAAACTCTATTCACATATACAGTAGTCAACAGCATAAGTCACTAAGTGAAACAGACAAAAAGCAGCTGTGGTGGAACAAGCTAAAGATAATGGAAAGAGTGTGTATTAGCATTAACAAAGTAGTGAATGAAGGAGTAATTGTTAGATCTTAATTGTGGAAAGGTGCTGCAGCGATCGAATGTAGCATGGAATGCGGATGCTTTCAGATGGGGTGAATGAAGTCATCTAATGGTGTAATGAATTAAAAAAACAAAACGTGTTCTTAACCAAATGACTGTGCAATGTAAGATCTTAGTTAGTTTCAGACATCATGTCCATCACAAGCATTAAAATACCAAGTGTCATTATTTAAACAAATATTGTTCATCCAGAATATCTGCCAAGGAGCAGCTGCTTTGTGGCCCAAATACTGTATTCAATTCATATAGATTTTTCTTTTAATTTATTACCCACCTCTGTCAAAGCTGCCTATACCCCTCAACTTTACTTTAGTACTAATTGGAAATACTTTTACATCTTAGACCAGGATCAAAATATATGAACTAACTGGCAGTCAATGACGACATGAGTCCAAACTGTTTGAAATATGCTCATAAATTTAAAAATTAAAAAAAAATTATTTCAGCAATTTGACTACTTCATGAAATCATTAGATTCCCAGACCTCAATCTGAGGTCATTAGCATTAATTACCAAAAGCGCTATTTTAATAGCATGTGGCATAAGTTTTCAACACAAGTCTATAACATTTTTCAGACAGATGATTGCCCAGTACTCTCACTGCTGAAGTTCATTTATTTTATTTCTTATGATGCTACTTTTCCTCTGCATGTACACAAACAGGCCTCACACACATAGTTGTCACTGCGTTTTGACTCACTACTTCGTACTGTTACACATTAAGGTGACTGATCAGAGATTGGTGGGTAGCGATGTCTGACCTTCACTCAGTGACAGTGAAGATAGGATATCCTGAAGGTGTGTTACAGCAGACAGGCAGACTGCCACGGGTGCTCATAATCACATAGTTACCAGCAGAATCCATCCTTTGCAAATGTTGGATAAATGGGAAGCAAGAGAAGTCTTTCCTCAGCTGTCGCCTAAATTGAATTGGTAAGAAGACTGATGAGCTGCATGTTTGTGTGTCTGCGGAGGGGAACACCATCTCTCTTCACCTGCTGTTTCGCTGTGCTTTCAAAAAGTCAATTTTTCTGAAATTTAGAAAGGCGGGCTCATTTTAAGATTGATGACTATGAATCTTTGAAATCTTATTAAGGATACTGAATGGATTTTGTGGCCCTCAGGGTCAGAAAACTTGCATTACCAATAAAACACCACATAAAAAACTCCAGATCGAAGAGAACCCTGAAAAGCTTTTTTTCTACAATGGCAGAAGCCTTTTTTTCTCACCATATGAAGGGCTATGTAATCAGCAGCGCCTTCTGTTAAATCTGTTGCTTATGTAACCCACTCCTAGTGAATACACCTCTAATCCAGGTTCGTAAGGAGCTGAGGGAGCTAACTGTAACAAGTATACAGTACATGAAAGTACACAGATCAGATAAATTTAGAATGATTTCCTTTTACTAAAACAAATGGTAAATAACAACAGAAAAATACATATTAAAATACATTTTAACAAAACATAAATTGGGTCATTCAAAATTATAAATCCTTTTGTTTGAGATCACTTTTCAAATCTTTTTTCCGTGGAATCTTAAATTTCTTTAACTTTTCTTGAAATAGAGTGCACTCTTTCAATTGTGGGTGACTGGCACCGCCCTTTTCCCCGTGGAGTATCCGATGAGTCTGTTGAGTTCAGGTTGAATCATGCTGGGATGCTCGCCATCAATAAGACTGGATCCAGAAGTAGTCCTCACTCTACCCTTCAGATCTGACCTGTGTGATTTTTTACAAACAGGACTTTAAAATGTACTCTAACTGAGTTGTTAAATGGTTATATTCGGTAACAATCAACTGCGCAGCATCGCACATATAAACTAGGGTATTAAAGCATGTTGCTAGCTTTCCAAGATATACGTATGATAGCAATGGGAGGTAGAGTGGCAAGCAGCCCCTTTGTGGAGCGCCCAAATGAGCATCTTGTGAGGGGGGACTGTGCCTTGCTCAAGGGCGCCTCGGCAGTGTTCTAGAGGTGAGCTGACACCTCCCACTGTCAGCTCACCTCTGGGTGTTTTTTTGGGCAGGAGCAGGAATCTAACCACCGGTTTCAGAACATTGGACGACCCACTCTACCGCCTGCTCTACCACTGAGACTACTGCCGCCCCATAATGAGCGGCTTATCGTTTCTCTCTGCTTTTAAACCTTTTATTGTTATTGGGTTACACTCACAGGTTTGGTGTGCCCCATATCTAAAAGATGATTAAGGAGTTAATGTTCAAGGATTTACATGCTATAGGTCAATAGCAGTGAGTTCACAGTCTCTTGGTGAAAAACATGACAGCCGTAGACACACTTGAATCTATCTGGAATCCATCTGGAAATTGATTGTTTTTGTTTTTTCTTACATGTAGTGTGTATCTTCAGATATTCACACTGTTTTGATGATATCATGTCGAAATGACACCAAACGTGTCAAAAACTGAACGAACTTCAGTTTTATCAGGGTGGGTTGGTGGTTTCAGGTCACTTCATTTGTCTCATCTTATATCTCCGCTTATATCTCCGCTTCGTCCCCTCCGTCATCATGGGGAACGCAAACTCACAGCTCAGTGTTTTACAGACTACATGAACTTCTGTGTGGACACCGTGGCCCCTCTCAGGACAGTCAGGTGTTACCCCAACAACAAACCCTGGATAACTAAGGAAGTCAAGGCTGTCCTGAACAGGAGCGGGCGTTCAGGAGCATGAACGAGGAGGAGATGAGGAAGGCCCAGCAGGAAGTGAGACTCTGCCTGAGGCAGGCCAAGGTGGCATACAGGAGGAAGCTGGAGAAGCAGCTGGGGAACCATCACCAGACACGGGAAAGGGCACAGCACTATGGAGGGGAATATTGACGGAGCGAATGAACTAAACAGCTTTTTCAATCAGTTCAGCTCCCCCACCACTCCCTGCTCCTCGTCCCAGGCCTCTCCCCACGCTGCAGACCGCTACGCTGATGCTCCCTCCTCCTGTGCGTCTTCTCCTTCCACCCATGCCACTCCTCCTGAGCCCACTCCAAGAGCTGCGAAGCTCAATGGCCCCACCTCAACCACTGGACTTCCAACCTCACCACGACCTCCTGCTCCCACCACGACTGAGACCGTCATCACTGCAGACCTGGTGACGACAACGCTGCGGATGCTCCTACCCTATAAGGTGGCTGGACCGGATAAGGTCTCCCCAAGACTCCTCGGAGCCTGTGCTCCGGAACTAGGGGACCCCCTGCAGCGATTGTTCAACCTCAGTCTGCGGCTGGGGAGGGTCCCATCACTGTGGAAGACCTCCTGCATCATCCCTGTACCCAAGAAAGGACGCCCTACTGAGCTCAACGACCACTGACCGGTCGCTCTTACCAACCACGTAATGAAGCCCCTAGAGCGACTGGTCCTGGAGCTCATGCATGTACAGGTGCAATAGACGCATGTACAGGTGCAATAGACGCTCTCCAGTTCACCGATAAGGGAAAGGTTGGGGTTGACGATGCTGTCTTGTACCTCCTCCACCGTGTGCTCTCCTACCTGGACGCCGGGGGCTGTGCCGTCAGGGTGCTCTTCTTTGACTTTTCGAATGCCTCCAACACCATCCAGCCCCGGCTCCTGCAGGATAAACTGACCTCCATGGCTGTAGACCCCTGCCTCGTGAACTGGATCACGGACTACCTAACGGACAGACCCCAGTACGTCCGTATGGGGGACTGTTTGTCTTCTATGGTGACCAGCAGCACGGGGGCGCCACAGGGGACCGTGCTCTCCCCCATTCTCTTCAACCTCTGCACATCGGACTTCAAGCACAACTCGGATACACAAACACAAACAGAAGTACTCCGATGACACTACGATTGTGGCATGTATCTGGGACGGTGATGAGGGGGAGTACAGGGCATTGGTGGCTGATTTCGTGGAGAGGTGCCAACAGAACCAGCTCCAGCTCAATGTCTCCAAGACGAAGGAGATGGTGCTGGATTTCCAGCAACATCTGTCCTAAGCTCCTTCTCATGTTCTATCAGTCCGTAGTCTCCACTGTGCTGTCATACGCCATTGTGTGTTGGGGTGACGGGGCCAGGAAAAGAGATATGGACCGTCTGAACAGACCCATCCGCAGAGCAGGCTCAGTGGTTGGGGCCGAGCCTGGACTCTGTGGAGACACTTCTGCAGAGCAGAACCATGTCTAAAGTCAGGGCTATCATGAACAACACCAGCCACCCCCTGCACACCACCTTCTCCCAGCAGAGAAGCACCTTCAGCGGCAGACTGCTGTCACACAGCGCCTCCACAGAGAGGCTGAGGTCCTCCTTCGTGCCTCCTTCATACGATGACTCTCTCAGGAGGATCGGGGGGGAGGTGGCAAGGTCAACACGCAGTTGGATGGAGGGGATGGGATGTCTTTCTGTGCTGCAGTGTAGCGGGGCCAAGGTGTTGTGATGTTTTGATATTAGATAGTGACGCCTTATATTTTTGACCATTGTGAGATAGATATTAGATAGAGGGGGGGGCGGCAGTGGCTCAGTGGTAAAGCAGGCGGTAGAGCGGGTCGTCCTATGATTTAAGATCGGCGGTTCGATTCCCGCTCCTGCCCCCCCAAAAATACCCGGAGGTGAGCTGACAGTGGGAGGTGTCAGCTCATCTCCGGAGCACTGCCGAGGCACCCTTGAGCAAGGTGCCATCCCCTTTACAAATTGCTCATTTGAGGCGCACCAAGAAGGAGCTGCCTGCCACTCTACCTCCCCTGCATGCCTACAGGCCCCTTTGTGTGTATGTGTGATACAGGGGCCTGTACTCACTAATATAAATGTATGCATGCGTTTGTAATCAGTAGCTAGAGTGTGCATTCTTAATTTCCCTTCGGGGATCAAACCAGTATATAAAAAAAAAAAATAAAAAATTAGATATTAGATGTTGTGATATTAGATAGTTGTGATAATAGATAGATAGCTTGATAGATAGATAGATAGATAGATAGATAGATGTTGACAAATGTTAGAGAAATGTTAGATGTTGTGATATTAGATAGTGATGCCTTACATTGTAAGAAGGGTGTACCTTACCCACCATGTGGGCCTCCTGCTAATTTTCTGTCTGTGTCTGTCTGTCTGTCTGTCAAAATGTAGTGCTTTTCATCAGTATTTGGCTCTTTTTCTGTTCTGTGTTTAATGTATATTTGCAAAGATATACAAAACTGGACAGAGGAGAAGGCAAATATTGTTGGAAACTTTAAATCAGAATTGTTTTTCCCTTCTCGGGTTGCAATCTCAATCATAAAATACAGTAGAAAGACGTTCCATGTAATCTAGTGCAAAGGTCTGCCAATGTGTAGCAGTCTCTTAAAATTAAATTAAACCCTAATTCAAGCAAAGGGGCGGCACGGTAGTGCAGTGGGTCGCCCGACAGCAAGGCAGTTCCGAGTTTGCCTCCCGCTCTGTGCAGAGTTTTCCCCGTGTCTGCGTGTGTTTTCTCTGGGTTCTCCTTCCTCCCTTCTCCAAAAACATGCACTTCAAGTTAATTGGTCATTCCAAATTACCCGTAGGAGTGTGTGTGTGTGTGTGTGTGTGTGTGTGTGTGTGTGTGTGTGTGTGTGTGTGTGTGTGTGTGTCTGTGTGTGCGTGTTTGTCTTTGTCTCTGCGTTGATCCGCGGTGCACTGGCATCGCGCCCGGAGTTTGTCCCGCGTAAGGCGGGCGCGAAGTTTCTTATTTGTGAAGTTTCTTATTGGCCTATCCCCTTCACCAAGATTCATCAAAATGAAACAAGACGTTTATGTTTACTAGTGGGAACCCGTGGAAATTCCACGATAAAATAATAGTATCAGACTTCATACCAAACATATGAAAACAAATGTATTGGTATTATAAACCAAGCGCACCCAACATAGTCCAAAATCAACGTTATGACGTAATGACTTTGTGTTGGCAAATCATGGATTGCGCTGGGCGGTCATTGCGAAGCCGTAGATGAATGTTAGCAGGCTAACTGGAGGAAGAACGCTAACTAATCGTGAGATTGGGAAAGGAGCTAACTTTAAAGGAAAAGACACCTGTCAAAAGAGCAAGTGGAAAAGAAATTTTAGAGAAGTGATAGTTCTGTTAGTTGACTACATGAACAGAACTGTATGTAGTTACTTAAAGAGCGTTTTTGTCAGATACCCGAGGAGCATTTTGGAAACTACATCGATTGTCCCATTCCAAACAGAAACCATAGCTGGACAGACTGTTCATGCTAGTCAGTTAGTTTCACTCAGAAATCGTTTCCGTTTTCTGTGTTGCACTTGCTGTTTGGACTCTCTGCTCAAAAAGACGATAATTGTTGGAAAAGTTATGACACTCTAAAATCATATTAACTGGGAAGTCCATGTATAGTAATTTCTTCTCCTAACATAGCCGTTGCCTTACGCCATATTGTTCATGTGATTCCTTATGGCAGATGTGCCGTGATTGGTTTGGCACCGTGATTGGTTGAGCGCTTGGTTAACAGGTAGTGGGTGGAGTTGGTGACAGCATGACAGCGTGACACTTGTCAAGTGAGCTTATTCAAATATATAAGTGGGGATAGATCAACATGCTGAAAGAAGCCCTGTTATGCAATGAAAGTTACGATCATTCATACATCTGCCTCTTTTTACAGATACCCTCCACTATTTAATAAGAGACAGGCAAACAAATGAACAAACCAACAATGTTGAATCCATTGCTTCAGAAAAAGGGATCCTCACTGCACCAGCAGCTCCGACTGGTTGTTTGCAGGCCTTGATCTATACCTGATGCCAAGGATATGACGGTGTGTGTGGTGAATGGTCTGTCAAAAAAAGAGAGGTGGAAAATTAAGTTTTAATAAATCTCTCTTACAGTCATCTGTCTATATATTGCGATGAGTAAATGCTACATTCCGAAGAAAGATTTACACTGCTTTGATAATTTAGTGTCTGTTCATGTCAGCTTAACATCATCTAAATCAAACCCATCTAACCCAATATAATTTTGTCACATCAAGAATATTGATGTTTCTGTTCACTGCTCATTAGAATCGACAACACATAGACGATATTCATGTGCAGATACAGTGGCTTGCAAAAGTATTCAGCCCCCTTGAACTCTTCCACATTTTGTCACGTTACGACCACAAATCTAAATATATTTCATTGGAATTTTATGTGAAAGACCAACACAAAGTGGCACACAATTGTGAAGTAGAAAGAAAATTATACATGATTTTTTTTAAAAATGATAAAAATTATATAACTGAAAAGTACAGTGTGAAAAAGTATTCAGCCCCCTTTCTCTGAGTCTAACCAATTGCCTTCAAAAGTTGCCTGATGATTGCTGAATGATCAAACGTTGACGTAATGTCTAAACAGAGTCCACCTGTGTGTAATCTAATCTGAGTACAAATACAGCTATTCTGTGACGGGCTCAGAGGTTTGTTAAGAGAATATTGGGGAGCAAACAGCATCATGATGTCCAAGGAACACACCAGACAGATCAGGGATAAAGTTGTGGAGAAGTTTAAAGCAAGGTTAGGCTATAAAAAGATTTCCTAAGCTTTGAACATCTCACCGAGCACTGTTCAATTCATCATCCGGAGATGGAAATTGTATGGCACAACTGCAAACCTACCAAGACACGGCCGTCCACCTACACTTACAGGCTGAACAAGGAGAGTACTGATCAGAGATGCAGCCAAGAGGCCCATGGTGACTCGACAAACTGCAGAAATCCACAGCTCAAGTGGGGGAAGTCCACAGGACAACTATTAGTCATGCGCTGCACAAATCTGGCCTTTATGGAAGAGTGGCAAGAAGAAAGCCATTGTTAAAAGAAAACCATAAGAAGTCCCGTTTACAGTTTGCCAGAAGCCATATGGGAGACACAGCAAACATGTGGAAGAAGGGCTTTGGTCAGATGAGACCAAAATTGAACTTTTTGGCCTAAATGCAAAACGCTATGTGTGGCGGAAAACTAACACTGCACATCACTCTAAACACACCATCCCCACTGTCAAACATGGTGGTGGCAGCATCATGTTCTGGGGGTGCTTCTCTTCAGCAGGGACCGGGAAGATGGTCAGAGTTGATGGGAAGATGGATGGAGTCAAATACAGGGCAATCTTAGAAGAAAACCTGCTGGAGACTGGGGCGGAGGTTCCCGTTCCAGCAGGACAACGACCCTAAACATAAAGCCAGGGCTACAATGGAATGGTTTAAAAAAAAAACATATACATGTGTTAGAATGGCCCAGTCAAAGTACTGACCTAAATCCAATCAAGAATCTGTGGCCAGATCTGAAAACTGCTGTTCACAAACGCTCTCCATCTAAACTGACTGAGCTTGAGCTGTTTTGCAAGGAAGAATGGGCAAAAATTTCAGTCTTTCGATGTGCAAAGCTGGTAGAGACATACCCCAAAAGACTTGCATTTGTAATTGCGGCAAAAGGTGGTTCCACAAAGTATTGACTCAGGGGGCTGAATACTTTTGCAAACCGTACTTTTCCGTTTTTTATTTGTAAATTTAAAAAAAAAATCAAGTATAATTTTCTTTCTACTTCACAATTGTGTGCCATTTTGTGTTGGTCTTTCACAAAAAATTCCAATAAAATATATTTCTGTTTGCAGTCGTAACGTGACAAAATGTGGAAAAGTTCAAGGGGGCTGAATACTTTTGCAAGCCATTGTAACCTGTTCTCCCTCTCTACAGAGCTTCCTGAATGTTTTTGCTCAGACTGTATCCTTCTCTCTGTACCCTGGTTTACATCTGAATTTAACGATAAAGGCCATTTGGAAAGCAGTGGCGGGCCGTGAATTTCACACCTAGGCCTTCAGTGATGTTTTCCTTAGTCAAACGTGAATAAATACATCCCATAATACTGTAAGCGGCAAATCGAACAAAAACTGGCGCCAGCTCCATTACTTTTATTGTCAATGGCACAGAAGAACCCCACTGTCACACCTTTTGTAGACGTCACACAACTACGTCACAGAACAAAAACCACAAAAATGACCATCATTTATGACACCACAGCTGGAGAAACGAAACAAAGACATACACTAACACACTAGATGTTGCATCACCTCTATCATGTATAAAACGGGCTATTTTCCATCAAGGACACAAGTCTCTTTGTGTATTTCCACTACAATCACACAGCTGCACAAGTGGGCCACATTATTTACACACATTGCAGAAGAACAAGATTTTTTTTTTCATTTTTAGTATATTTGTCATTTTATTTCGTTGTAATTGATTTGATATAAATGAAACTGAATTACAAGAACATTAAATATGAAAACCTAGATAAATTAAATACTGTTATATGAATTTATATCATAAATGTTATATAAATAAATGAAACAGCTGTTCAAACGGCTTATTTAAACACAAAATCCATTCTCCTTTCTTTCCTCAAGAACACTCTGCTAGCTAAAACAGATTAGCTAGTTAAGGTTAGCGAGAACAGCTTACCAGTTCAGGTTAGCTAGAACAGGTTAGCTAGTTCAGGAATTGGACCATCGTCTCATTAGAGCTTCTTTTCAAATGTGCCTCTCAGAGTGGGTATCCAATCACAGGACACGTACATGTCAGGACAGCGTAGACTAGCTAGCAGGTCCCAGAAGGTCAACTTGTGATCTGATTGGCTATCACATCTAAGTACTGTATATGTTCCCATCCACTCACAGCGCAGGTAGACCTGCACTCTAGATTCTGAAGGTCCTCGGCAGATGTCACTCAACTTGGCAACACAAGCTAGCTGATTGGATAAAACATCTAATCTAAAAATAGAACACTGACCCAGTATTGGCCTATGTCATATTATATCCCAATATATAATTATATATTTATGCATATATTTGAATATAGTTATTTAAGGAAAATTCATTCAAATATAATTAACTTTTATCGTAAATATCATCATGATTTCTTATTCAAATGGTCCCTCCAAAACTGATAACTATGTAAGCTTGATTAATTCTAGTGGAGAAATAAAGGTGTTTTGTTATTGATTGGGCCACACAGTAGTGCAGTGGGTAGAGCTGTTGCCTCACAGCAAGAAGGTTCTGGGTTTTATTCCCTGTGGTGCAGCGTTTGTATGTTCTCTCCAGGTTCTACCTCCCACCTCAAAAGACATGCAGCTTCAGTGAATTGGTCTACATCAAATTGTCTGTAGGATAACCAGCTGTAGAAAATGGGGGATCGTTTACTGCTGTTCATGATATTCCTGAGCCACGTGAATCTCTTCTTCCTCATTTCTCAAGCACCACTCACAGTAACATCTTCCTCACCTACTTTAACAAAAAATCAGTTATTCACCAGCAATCAACCTGTACGGGAAATTTAAAATATAAATTTATTAGACTAGCTTCTGGTGACACCACCTGTTTGACCACTACGTATACAGTTTTAAACCTGGTACAGCGTTAAGGGTGGGCCAGAATGCCAGATTTTCTCCGAAGCACTTGTTAAAAATAGATGAACACATCATTGAGTTCTTAAAAAGGGAAAGACATCATTTACTGTTGATACTATCACATTTGAAATCTGGAAAAATCATAAGGACAGATCATCCAGACTTGAAAATCTTGGCACTATATCTGTTTTAAACTATCACCTTTTGCTGAAATCTCTGGTCTTTTGAAATCAACTCAACTCTCCACCTGCTAATAATGTTCCTTTCATTTGGCCAAAGCCTGTCTATAACTCCCTCGACTCCTTGGTTATTACCATCATGCATCTGATCTCTTAATTTTGCTGATGTTCCTTTATCTTGCACAATAGAACCAAAAGCTCAAATTCTTGAGAAAGGCATGCCAATTCCAAATAGAACAAGGCAGTCAGAGACTGCAACATCCCGTGACACCCCTGATTTCACCCCTGATTTAGCCTGACCTACATATTTTTGTGCCTCTGGCTTCCTGAAAATGTTGCTTTTTGTTTAGTGATTATATTTCATCAGGTTTCAGAGATGTGTACCTAAAAAGATATACAGTGTGCCGTTATTCCTCGCGGTTAATGCGTTCCAGGAACCACAAGTGATTAACGAATTCCGCTATAGAGCAACAAACTAGTAATCATATTATTTACGGTAATTCAAACATTTATGAACCCTCCCCGTACTGATATTAAACCACCTTCTATCTGTATTACCTTCTCTCACACTCTTATCGACTGTTTAAAGCACTTTTATGTCTCACGGAAGTCCGAAACTCACAGAATGCAATGCACTTTCGGATGACGTCGGCCAATAGAATGTGCACATGACTGCCTTCCAAAAATGTGTGATGAGTACAAAAGTTGAAATTTGACCTTGACCTAGTTTTCTCAAGGTCAACATCACATTTTCATCCCCTTTGCCGCCCAAGTAATGTGATTTTTCTTTCATCTTTCTATCTGCAACGGTTGTGAAGATATTAGGTTGACGGACAGATGGACACTCAAACACTGACAATTACAGTACATCACCGCTTCGCAAGATGTAAATACATTAGCCCGTCAGATTCTCTCTCACCTTATTGATTATCATCTGTTTGAACTCCCTCATTTAGGTTTTCATCCATTTCAAAGCACAGAGACTTGCTTGATCAAAATCACCTGTGATGTTTTGATGGTCATTTCTGGGTTGTGATCCAACAGCCAATGTAAGGATATTAAATGACATTGCTTAATATCCTTACATGCTCCCATTTCACCTGATCGCACAGTTATGCTAAATTAAAAAATCCTTCCCACTCAGTAGTCATGGTCCTGTCTGTCTTAGTCCCCTTTCTAATTTTATTTTACCCGCTGCATTTTGGTCATACTGTCAGGAAGTTTGGTATCCACTTCCGTTACTATGTGGATGACAACCTCTTTTAATTAACTCCACATCAACCTTTTTACCTACATCATTATTTTCTAATAAGGGCAGCACGGTGGCACAGTGGGTAGCGCTGTCGCCGTACAACAAGGCGGGTCCCGGTTCGAGTCCCGCTCTGTGCGGAGTTTGCATACTCTCCCCGTGTCTGCGTGGGTTCTCTCCGGGTTTTCCGGCTTCCTCCCACCTCCAAAAAACATGCGCTTCTGGTTAATTGGCTGGTCCCAAATTGCCCATAGGAGTGAGTGAGTGTGTGCGTGTTTGTGTGTGTATGTGTAGCTCAGCGGTGCACTGGCATCGCGCCCGGAGTTTCCCCGCCTCAAGCCCTAAGACCAGCTGGGATAGGCTCCAGGTCCCCGTGAGCGGTTAAGAAAATGAATGATGAATGAATGCAACGTTGGCTGTCTAAAAATATCAAACTTAATCCTGTAACAAGGTGCTTCTGGCAGCTGTCTTATTTTAAACAATTTTCACTGAATATTTCCCATGATCTGGTTCCCTCAACCCACAGTTTTAGAGTCTGAGTGTCATCCTGGACTACTCTTTGGTTCAAAACACATGCTATAATGTCACTCATTCTGCAAATGTCCTCCAAATTGGACACCTTAAATCAGTCTACATCTAAGTGTTGTCCTTGTTCTTGATCTGATCACATTGATTACTGTAAGATTCCTCTATGGTTTTCCTCAACCCCCTCCCCCCCTAAATTACATGTAACTCAGAATTGAACTGTTTCTCTGTTTCCCCGTCCACAGAATTTGTTACTCCTGTACTTCAAAAGCTTCATTGACTCCCTGTTACATTCTGCATTGACTTCAAGGTTCTGCTTCTCACTTGAAATGCTCTTAACAATCTGCCACCTCCACATTGCTTAGATCTCCCTCATATCTTTACTCCCTCTCTCTGACTTACATCAGCCTCCTCCATCAGTCTCAATGTAGCTCCTGTCTGCCTGACCAACATGGGGCTTAGAGCCGACAGCTGCTTTGCCCCTCAGCTCTGAAGCTCACTCCCACAAGACATCCATATTATTGACTGCCTTCATGCCTTTAAATACTGATTGTACACTCACCTATGACCATAACCTGTAATCATTTCAAAATTATTATTTTTATTTACTTTAGCCTGCTGCTGTGATTTGCTGTTGACTTTAGCATATTGCTCGTTGTTTGTGTGCTGGTTTTTTTTATAAGGTATCAAAGTACCTTGAAGCCATCCATCATCATAGTCATCACCATCATCATCATCTTCATCCAGTCATTTTGTTTTTTAGACAAAACAAACAAGTGACAAATTGGTTACTTCATCAATATATACAATATTTTCTGCTCAAATCTTTTGGTGCTACTTCCAGCTTTGCTCTTTTTAAGGTAGCGTGCCTTGGCTTGTACTCTACTTGAAAGACTGATTATGTTTGAAGCAATTTTTCAATTGCCAAGTAACAACTTCGCCATCTGTTGTTGCAGGAAATTAAAAACTTTCTCTGTCTGAACTCTGTCTTTTGTTTCAAATCTATATCAAGGTATTGAAAATGTAGTGTAGATAGCTGTTTAAAGCAAGAAATTGGCAATTTAATACTGCTGTAGATAAACACATAGGGTATTCACTGCAACGTTAAATTTTATTATAATGGAATGTAGCAAACAGCACCACAGAAATTAGATTTTAAGATGTCCCTTTTTATTTTTCCCTAAGCCTGTTTGTCTTACCAGCCTTTGTTTTCACTTAAACAGATCTTTTCATGGCAAAATAAATAAATAATTTTGTTGCATTTATCCTCCACACCTTAAAGGCCGGTCAAGGAAAACATTGTCTGACATTAAACTGGTCCCTGGCGCTAAGAAGATTGGGAACCACTGGTGTAAGGGAAACTGCCTAGTGCTCAACACACCTATATATATAAACAGATTTGTTACTGTCACATCATTTCAGGCCAACATTGTCTGAAAGTAAACACACAAGTTGTGTAAAACACACAAAATATTATCACATATCCACATAATCCATCCTATTTTTTAAATACTTTCTGTAAAACAAAAAATGATGCGGATATATAGTCGTCGGGTTGTCTATTCTATGGTTTTGAAGTTGAGTGAATTATTGTCCTTCTATCCATTTTACGTATAAAAACAATATACTGTACTGTAGCTACACCACACCAGGCTCATAGGGTTGGAAGTTATATCATATAGATGAATTGCTTGTATTCCTTTGCACAGTGGTTGGGGAGATCAATGCATTCTGTCATTGTTCCCTCAGGACCCTTTAGAACACAGTTTACTAAAAGAGAATGTTGGGTGGCAGTTGTTAGCAGTCAATGGAGGATAAAATGGCATTCTTTAATGTAGTATTTCTGGACTCTCATGTCTTCACTTCAAATCAAAATCACACTTCACCAGGTCCCAAGACAACTTGGTCCATGAGGACAACTTGTCAATACTGACATAGGACAGGCTTTAAAATGTCATGAACCTTCATAAATGAAACTGCCAGCAAAAACCTATAAATCTAGACCAGCTGCTCTGTTTTCAGTTCAAATCTCTGGAAAAAAAAGCAGCCGCATTAAGTCATTAACGTTTTTCCTCATTCCTTAATCCTCATTTAAGGCAGCATTCTTTTTGAATACATGTTGCGTATGTTGTGTATTGTGATTTTGTTTTATTTTTAAATATGTAATGTATTTTTTATATGTATTGTTTGCATTTGTGTTGAAGTAAAGGTCATGAATGACAATGAATGAGAGGAGTGCGGGTGATATTTTGGGAATGGAGGCAGCCCTCACTGTCTCCATTCATATAATTGCAGAGCAGTGGCATCATACGCCAACAAAGGTGACACCACAGGTGCTTAAGTCTTCCACCATTGTTTTCTTTCTTCCTGCTGTCGTTCTTTTATCTCATCACCTTCAGTCCTCATCTGCATTCATCTTCCCTGTCTGTTCATCTGCACCATTTCGCTCATCACCTCTTTTTTCCATCTCCTGTCAAATGATCTGTGGGACCAGTTTGATCCCCAGACCAACTCCCTCCTCTTCCCCCCGTTGATCTGTCAGTCTCGCTTCATTCCTGATTGTCTTGACTTTTATTGTCTCTCATTTTTAAGCTGACTGCCTTTTTTCCACCTTACATGTCTTTTCTCCTCATTTTACCTTTCTATTTTCCTTTCTTCATCCTGATCCTCTTCCCTTTAATCCAATCTTCCATGGATTTCTCTTTTGTCTACTTCTCATTAATAATCTCTCTGTCTTCTCCTTCTAATTTTCCATCCCTCTTCATCTTCTCCTTCATCATCTGCATATCCATCTGTCTGTGTATGGTATGCTGCTACAGCTCTTCCATCCCTCAATAAAGACAAAAGAAAATTATTTTCTATGTAATATTGTCTGAAAACAATGACATAAGGCAATGTTGGTTTATCACATGACAGTCACTTGTCATCATTCAATTCAAATTTCTTTAAGAAGTTGCCATATGAAACTAATAAACCGTATCTGAAAACTACTTCGGGTTCAAAAACTGTAAATATCCCTTTTTTAAAATAATTTTTTTCTGTGTACAGTCTTTTCTTCCATGACCCTCCCACCTTCATCATAAAACCTAATTTCCCCTCCTGGAACTGTCAAAAAAGTATCACTTTACTCATAACTTTTTCATTTAGTGTCTCTTATTGTTTTTTGCCATTGGCTTGACAGTCTGTCTCTCTATCCTGTCATTTTTTTTCTGCATCACTCTCTTGGCCCCTTTCCCCCTTTTCCCCTCGCTTTTTCTGTTTCCACTCTGTTCCTTTGCCCCCCACTCACATCTCTGTCACTCTGCGGATCTCTCCTACACCCACCACCCCTCCTATCCCACCACCCTTCACACACATACTACCCTTCCCTCATTCATATTCTACCTGCGTTAGTCTCCTTGGAGTTGCCTGAGGAAATCAAATCCACCTTCAAATTCATCTTTTCATTCTTCTTATTCACTCTTCGACTCAAGGTCTTATTCTTTTCTTTATTCTTCTCGTGTTGTGTCGTGGTGTTTGTTTGGGTGAGTAAGTGAGAATAACGGCCTGTGTAGATTTACTTGAGATGGGGTTGTTTATATTGATGGAGAGATGTGAAAAATACTCACATAAACTCTGTTAAGAAACCACAATACACACAATAGGGAGACAAAAAATCAATATCAACACATGGGTACAAAATTGTATTATGCTTTTTGAACTTCTGTGGAAGGCATCTCACTAACAGCAAAAGACATAACAGACAAGGTGAAGGGAAATACAGAAAAAAAAGAACGACAAAAGAGGAAAATCCTGTCTAGTCTCTGTAGAGGACAGTCAAGGATGCTTGCAGTGTTAATGGATATCACAACATTATTTCATTAATTTCCTATTTCCATTAAGAAGGACTGTCACATACTTCCATTGGCAATAAAGAGGCAAAATAAAGCACATGGTGCAGGGAGAGATCGCCTTTTAACCTTCAGTAATGTTTTATACTCCATGTAAACATCATGGTTCTGTTTTTGTACTCTTGGCAAGTCCGTTTTTGTGTTAAGCTTGTTTTCTCCTGCAGGTCAGGCTGTGGCAGAGGGTGTGGCTGGCACCCAGGGGCTGAGGCGCACCAGTTCCTACTCATGCTCATCAGATCTCAAAAGGCCTGGTCCTCTCCTAAGAGGGTTCCTGATAATTCTGTTCTGTGTCAGCAGTGCTACTGTTCCTAGTTGTCACTCAGCTTCCTGTCCTTTTCAGTGCTGGTGGATTTATGTCATTTTTTGCTCTGTTGCTTTTGGTTTTCATTGCTCTCTCGTGTTTTTGGCCTGAGCAATAAAACTGTTGATTTTTACTTTTCGTGTCAGTCTCTACTCTTTGGGGTCCAGACTCGAACAATCCCTAACATTAAATATGTAATAACATATTTAATTATTATCCTATAAGGTGAACAAGTTACACCAGCTAAATATTTGCCTTTCATATTTATTAATATGTGGATAAATCTGAAAATGACTAATTTTTTTTACTGTCAAGGAACACAAAACTTATAAAATAATGAAGTAAACCTGCTCAGATATGGTAGGACTAGATGCTGATGAGGCAGAACCAAGATTTCAATCTGCATCTGAATTCAGTTGACAGGTCGTGCGCATGAGATTAGATCATCTTGTATTAAGTCAAGTCCATTTTATTCATAAAGCTCCAAATGGCTAAAGATGTTATCTCAATGTGTATTCAGAGATGAGCTTGTCTAGACCGACTGTTTATTCTAACAATTTATCTCTAACAATCTCCAATGAGCAAGAAAAGCAATGAAGAAAACCTGCCTGTTAACAGGCAGAAACCTTGAGTAGGACCAAGACTCTGCTTTGACCTGCTGCTGTGACTGAAATAAAAAGGTAAAGATGGGGAGATGGGGATTGAGAGAAGGAGAGAGAGAAGATGTATGTGTTGAGAGAGAATGATAGACAGAAAGAGAGAGGGAGGGGCATTATGAAGAGAAACTGGAGGAGTGAAGAATAAGAACACAGACATACGCAACCACAATACCAGCTACTATATTTAGTGTTGGGTTTATAATTAATGCATCTTTAATTATGTCAGTGCAGTTAACATCTTTATGAAATTTTAACTGCAATGGAATAGACAGGTTTTTTCTTTTTTTCATATTTCACCAGCTGAGCAGAGGCTGTGCTCCATCATACCCCCCACCCCCCACCACGTGTCTGACAGGGCGGTGGGTCTCATGGTGAGCGCTGACCTTTCTCCTGAAGGAGAGAGAGGCAGAGAGGCAGTACACGTAGCCAGGAAGGTAGTGATGTGTGTGAACGAGCGAATAATAATTTACCACAGTAGAAAGATAAGTGTTTGTGTGCATCAGATGATAATGTGCATGCATGTACACGGTGTGAAGTGTGTTGTGTGTCTGTGTGTGCCTCTGTTTTCAAACACATGTGTGAAGGTGATTGTGTGTCAATGTATTTATGTCTGTTGTGAGATTCTCGTGGTAAAATGTGTTAGTGAGAAAGACAACAGGGGGAGTGATTGATTGTATGTGTGTGTGCACAGTATATGTACATGGCTTTGTGTGTATGTGTGCGTGCGTGTGTGTGTGTGTGTGTGTGTGTGTGTGTGTATGTGTGATTAACTGATGGTAAATAGATATTTACAGTGCTGTGTCTTTATGTGGTAACCATGACGACATCACACTGGGAAGGGCTGTCTCTGTCCATGCATTATGACATCAATGTTCAAGCTATAAAAACACACACACACATACGCATGCACACACGCATGTACGCACGCACACACACACACACACACACACACACACACACCCAGATCTTGCATTTACATAAAAAAACACAAGCTGCAGGTGTGCAACACTCCAGCTTGAAGAGGTGAAACATTCAGAGCTCTTAACCACATACACAAGACACACACACACACACACTCACACACACACACACACACACACACACACACACACACACACACACACACACACACACACACACACACACACACAGATGCATGCACACAAAAGTGGAGCGGGAAGAAAACCTGTTAACACTGAGAGCGAAGCGTGCAGGTCTTTGATGTGCTGTGGGAAAAACATTGAGAGTGGTAATACACTGTGTGCATATGCCTACCTTTCTTTAAAATACATTTTTGTTGGACCCGTTCACCAACTACAAATTCACTGATTTTTATCAATTAAAGAGAATGTGCACATATTTTCTGCATCATAATATATCACTGACACCGCACATTTTAACATAACACATAACATAACATGAATTTTATTTGTCAACAGTGCTGAAATTTGTTTTGCGACCCAGCAGCCGCTTTATGCAACAGAGAAGAACATATATCACACACATATCACACACATTGACATGACACATATTGACAACATGGAAACATACCAGTTGAGAGCACTTGTCCCCCACTCAGCCTATCTCCGGTTTTTCTCCTGGTAGAGCATTAAAGTGGACTGATGGACAAAGGACTTTTCATTTTCATCATTTGAACACACACAAAAAAAGAAAAAAGGTGCTGTTAAATGTTCTTTCAATCGTTTGAAAGAACATTTAAGTGCCCCTTTTCTTCTGCTGTCGTGGATCGCGGGGTACTGCAGCCTATTCCAGCTGACTGGGGGTGTGAGGCAGGGTACACTCCGGGGACAATCCCAGTGTACCGTAGAGCCACATGCAGACAGACACTCACGCATGAAGCCGGCCAATTAACCAACCTGAAGTGCATGTTTTTGGAGGTGGGAGGAAGCCAGAGAACCCACGCAGACACGGGGAGAACATGCAAACTCTGCACAGAGCGGGACACAAACCCGGAACTGCATTGCTGTGTGATGACAGCGCTACCCACTGTGTCACCATGCCACCTGCTGTTAAATGTTGAATTAGTTATTTCTTAATATTTTATGTAATTATTTATTCATTTTCAAGTCATATTAGGACAGCACAGTGGTACAGTGGGTAGCACTGATGCCTCAACGCAAATCTACCTGGAGCCTTTCTGTGCAGTTTGTATGTTCTCCTTGTGCCTGATTGGGTTCTCCAGCTTCCTCCCACTCCAAAAACACACAAGTAAATGAATTTATTGCTGTAAATTGTCCATGGATGTGAGTGTGAGCATGAGTGGGTGTGTTTTTCTGTGTGGCCCTGCGATAAATTGGTGACTTGTCCAGGGTATACTCTGCCTCTTGTCCGATGCCATCTGGGATAGACTCCCAGCATAAACCCATGGCCCGTATTCATGGGATTGAAGATGAGACGTTTACTATCGTCTGATTGAATAAATAAGACACATTAAGTCTTCAGTACAGGAATTTTGACTGCCTCATCAGATTTTAGAATTCCACACACACATCGTTGAGAGGACATCATACTCCTTGCTGTAGACTGCTCAGTCACCACAGCTTCACCCGTTCTCTAAAAACTAACTTTGCTGTATGATGTAATACAACACAGAAATTCAGTAAGACTGAATCCTTATTGATGGTATGTGTAAAAAATACTGGATCAGCAGAATCCCTTTTCAGTAGAATAACTAACATTCACATCCCCAGAGCCAGTTGATGTCAATCATCTGAATATAAAGGACAATTATCATGACATATTTCATAATAGACACCTGGCAATACATGGTCATTACTGCAGGTCCAACAGCTCCAAACACACAGGTATTCAGATGATCAGAAACCTAGAAAGACAAGGAAATGAGCTGAGAGAAAGTGCACCTGAAATGTAGGGAAAATTCCTTGTGCTTCATAACAATAGGAAGTATCAAAGGTCAAAGAGACAGTTGTTGAAATTTTTTATCATCCCCTTCTCATGAATACATTTGGGTAAGAAAAGAGTTTGATCCTGATCAATTAACTGATCAAATGACTGATCAGCTGAATCTCTGCCTCCTGATCTCAGGAGATGATTTGGAACAAGATTGTGACAAATAGGAATACTTGGACATAAAATAAGATTTAAAATGAAGTAAGCTGCAATTATCCAGTAATGTCAGTTCAACAGCAACACCGACAGTGACAGTTTTGCCATCAGTAGCAAAAGTCTGGAGTCAGATGTTGGATTCAGGGAGGAATCCGTCACACAAGAGACTGATGAAGAGTTTCTAGACCAACAGTTTTCCTAATGAACCAGAAAGTGAAGCAGCAGCAGCGCATGAGTGTTGTAAATGAGAGGAGGTGCAGCTCGCACCTTGAAAACAAACGTCCTCCTCCATGCTATCAGTCTTACCGTACGCTGTTCATTCCATTTATTGTTAAAGCAGCTGGAAACATTTTCACAGCATCTAGTAGGACATCACCGATTGAATTAGAGGAAGATATAGCAGCCTTAGCATAAAAACAAATGCAACACATGATGTTTAGATACCAATTATCAAAAATGTTCCCTTGTTGTGCTGCGAATGTCTCAGATTGATAATCCAAGGGTTTAAAATAATCTGTAGGGGACTTATTCCCCTGATGATACTGAGGTAAAGACAAATACTATCCATCACATTTGTCACTGTGTGTGTGTGTGTGTGTGTGTGTGCGTGCGTGTGTGTGTGTGTGTGTGTGTGTGTGTGTGTGTGTGTGTGTGTGTGTGTGTGTGTGTGTGTGTGTGTGTGTGTGTGTGTGTGTGTGTGTGTGTGTGTGTGTGTGTGACAAATACTGCAGGTGTGTGGGTGGTGGAGGCAAAGATTGGACAGAGAGAGAATGGGAAAGTGAAGGAGAGAGACAGTGAATCATTCCCTGAACAGACCACCTCGACAGCGTGATATCAGATGCATTATTTGATGATTGGATCGCTGGCTACAAAAGCTGATAGATCTCCGCTTGAAATTGATTTCTGTCTGGATGTGACTCTCTCTCTCTCACACACACACACACACACACACACACACACACACACACACACACACACACACACACACACACACACACACACACACACACACACACACACACACACACACACAGACTACGAGACAGAAAGCCAAGGGAAACTAATTACCAGTTCACAGGGTGTCTGAGAAACCTAGACCTCACTGAAAACACCTGAAGGACTTACAGGCTGGTAACTATAGACAAAAAAAATTGTGAATTTAATGTTCTATTATTTGACTGAGAATGTGTGTGTGGGCTGGTATTTTGGAAGGTATGATTATTTGATTGCCTTCAGGGTCACTTTTTGTCATTCTTTGGGTCATTTTTATTAAAATATGAAAAATATTTCGATGGAACATTGGTGAGTGAACACTGAGTTTTTCAAATTACAATTTAAATCTGTACCTCATTCTGTGAACATTGTCCACAACTGACGGGTGAAAGTGTCCTTTGCCTGAATGCTGGTGGGGCGGACCTTCTTGGTGAGATAAACTTCGTATGGGAGCAGAATACTTGGGTGTTCATATCTTTTGTCATATCGAGGCCATAAAAGTCAAACTATTAACAACATTTAAAGGTTCAGTATATTGAATTTAGTAAAGTTCAGGATTGAACACCCACTTCCACCCGTCCCCTACATGAGCATGGTGACTGGTAAAAGCCCATGTTGGCTTCATATGGTTTGTATTTAGGGTTATGCCAACATAACCCTAAATACATAAACTGCACCAAAAACCAAGACCTGCCATGGTTATCAACAACAGCCTCACATGGAATGTCTCTCTGGAGATTCGCAATTGCAGTCATTTCAGAGGTACTCAGTCCACTAACATCTCTAAACCCTGTGAAGTGTTGAAAACAGGATGATGATCAGAATGTTATCCTGTAAGATGCTGCTGTGACTCACACAGAAATCTTTAAGTAGTTGTTCACTACCGTCAAATAATGTCTGTCTGTCTGAAAATGAAGGGCTAGGCTGTGACATTTTGACATTTTATTCATGTGATCTAAAATGGATATTCGGCCATAATTTAGTGTGGACAATCAAAAGCCGTTGTAGAAAAAAAAAACTTCATTGCAGGGCTGTTGTCTGTGTGTAACAAGGCTTTATTCTTGTGACAGACGCAATGCATGATGGTTGCAGCTGAATTCAATTTCAGGCAAAAGAAGCGAAAGGGACGAGTAGCGTGAAGTCTGAACTTGAGAAGGTTCACCTTCTGCTACATGTCTGCATCTGCTCCAGTACAGGAGGAACATCAGCAGTTGTGGTGATGTTGTTACCGGTACATGTGTGAGTGTGAGGTAGGGGGGGGGTTGCCCCTCTGTCAGAACTCTTCTGTCACACTGGCTAATGATCAAAGGCCTCCCCAGGACCCCCCACCGCACACACTCACAGTCAACCAGCCAACTGGACAGGAATTGCTCAGCCATGCAGTCTACCCTCCACACGGCTCACACAGGATCTCACACACACACACATTTTCACACATATGTGCACACTATTCCTGTCCTGTTTCGTGTCCTTTATATCCCGGTTTCTTATTCTTTCCCTTTCTTTCACATCATGCTGTGTGTTTCTCCGCTGTCTCCACTCCCACAGGTTCCAGTTAAAAGTTCTGTTTATCGCCACCTGTCGTCTCCCTTTCTCCTCCTGCTGGCTAACTCCTTGTCTTTTTGTTTAACCTCTCATGGCTTTTCTTTTCTTATCTACTCATCTTATTCTCAGGCTTGTGACTTTTAATGACTTTTATCATTATCAGCATGATAGCATACACCTTTAACAGATCAATCCAAAGGTTTCTTCTGAGGGGATACTGCTGTTCCAGACAAGTTTGCTTCACAAACATTGCCCATATATTTTCAGCTCTGATGTGTACCTCAGCTGAAACATTCATGCAAATGTGTCTGTAATTATTTGAGTTAAATGGTTGCAGTCAGGGCCTCGTGTTCATCAAGACAGTGGATTGTGGAGTGTGGATCCAGCACTGAATCGAGATCTAGTACAAAATTTAATGGGTCCTCCTTCAAAAAACTCTCCACCAGGTTCATGGTAATCAATAAAGAGAATAAACCGATTGTATGAATGCAAAAATTGTAAAAATATATTAAGATAGTTAATTATGATAGAAATAAATTAATCAAATTGATCATGTAACGTTAGCATAACCGTCTCTAGGAAATTATTAGGATGCTAACCCTTGATAGGGGACTCACTGAAATACTTTAAAATTCAAAAGTTCAAGCTTAAATTGTTATTAGAGGACAAAACAAAAATTTATTTATATTTGAATATTTTCACAAATTGTCAATGTGAAAAAAACAACAACCCTTTTTTCTGTGACACAGGGGTTAGAGTTTTAGTTAGGGTTAGTTCTCCAAAGCTGAATTATTTTTTGAGTTTGTAGCAACACAATTTGAAAACCGCTCCATCCTTGACCATCTAAAAACTTCAACAATGTCAGCAATGAAAGAAGAAACACACATTTGGTCAGTTAAATACACATTTACAATCCAAACAGTGGGCAGCACAGTGCTGCAGTGGGTAGCATGACTGCCTCACAGCAAGAAGGTCCTAGGATCGATCCCACCTGGGAATTGAACCTGTGGAGTTTGTATGTCTGTGTGGGTTCTTCTGGAAACATGTAACTTAGGTGACTTGGACACACACTAAATTGTCTGTAGATGTGAATGTGAGCATGAATGTCTGTCAATGTGTGGCCCTGCAATGATCTGGCATCTCATCCAGAGTGTACCCTGCGCCTTGCCCATAGCCAGTTGGGACAGGCTGCAGCATAACCCGCAAACAATATTTTGAATCGTAAACATCTCGTCTTCAAGAGGATGAATGAATGGATACGAGCAGTAAGCACAGCTATACATTAAAGTGACGCTTGATAGAGTCTTCAAACCTGGACTGTCATCACTTTTTCCAAAAGAAACAAATTGTAGGAAGGCCCACATTTTGTAATAGATCATTCTGTGGTAAAAAAGACAAATTCAGAATTTTATAAATAAACAGAAAAAAATCCAATTTATTCAAGGTGGATTTCCAGCCCTGCTATACACCAATAATCAAATGGTTTTCATCATACACTCTACAAGATGTTCCTTGCTCATTTCTTATCACACAAGATGCTGGTACTCAAGGCAGTGATGAACACATTCACCGCCTCATGTGATTTCTGGAGAGGCAGAAACAAAATGATGTAGCGTTCAGCCTACTTTACAGTTAGAAAAGAACGAACCACCAGACACCAGTGTGGACGAAGACGTGGTTGGAAAGACACAACTGAACAGGCTGTCCCTCCTTTTAGGAGAACTTGGAGGCCAGATTTTTAATTTATCCTAATTTCAACAGTAGTATGCTGGTTAATGTATGGCTGGAATGTTCTACTGCTGTTTTGCCGAACCATCACCTGCTGCAGCATGAGTCACTGGCTAATGTAGTCCTGCTTGGAAATTACTGTTGTAATCATGCAGATTCAATACTGAAATACTGGACTTGTTTTGAACATCAGCGCAGCTCCGAATTGTCCAAGAGCAGATTGTGA
Source organism: Antennarius striatus (assembly GCF_040054535.1). Taxonomy (NCBI): domain Eukaryota; kingdom Metazoa; phylum Chordata; class Actinopteri; order Lophiiformes; family Antennariidae; genus Antennarius; species Antennarius striatus. The sequence continues at coordinate 15,401,886 of NC_090777.1, read as the reverse complement.
AGTGTGAGACTGGATCTGTAAACAGCGAACAGTGCCAGATTATCTTGGCAGAACATCAGAACTGATCAAAGTTACAAAACTAGTTTTTTCTCTGATTGCTGGGTGGCATAAATCGGCCCAATTCTCACGGAGTGTATTTGACTCATTTAGGAAGTATGTGGATGAAAGATCACCAGAGCAGCAGAGAAGCTGACTTACCTGGAGCGCTCTCACCTTGATTGTCGACATTATTCTTGAGCCTGTACATTTGCTTCCCTTCCTTCTTCTGCCTCCCTCTATGTTTTCACTGAAGCTTTTTTTTTTTAAAGCCTTAATCTGATTTCATTTTGTTTTTGCTTTTTGGTGCCTCTGCGTGTGTCCCAGCTTACAGATGGTCTTCAAAGGATGATATTGGCCTCACTTTTACCAAAAAAATATTAGCATTGCTTAATTATCAGTTCCTGACAACTTCAAAAGCTCACTATGGGGACCCTTGTTTTTCTCAGGGTTATATTGTAATTTCTCAACAGGTTACGGCTCTGAATGAAAACTTGCATGCTGTTGAACTGACCCTGTCATTACTGGAGTCAATGAAGTCCTCCGTCTCCTCATCAGGATCCACCAATTCATATTACATCCATTTCATTTTAAAGAAGAGCGTACATCTCACCTTCCTCTGAATGCGTACGCCATCCTTCAGGCCATGCGACAACCCACAGAGTAGCGAGAAAAGAAATGGAGCAGTGAGACGCAACAACCCAGCACGAAACTGGAAGCAAACCCACACACACAGAGACACACATCTGCACTGAAGCTCAAAACTCACCAGGAAGCCCCATTTGTTTTCTAAATCGTCGCTACCATAGAGGCTTTTCTGCTTCACTCATCACTGGTTATTCCCCACATCTCCAAAGTGCAGGGATATAGCGAAGTTAAAACTGTTTACAATATTTTTGAACTCTTAAACTGTTGGCCCTTTGACCACTAGGCCTATTTCTGTCTTTACACTGCACAGACAGAAATTGGCCTACAATAGGTTTGAATATTTTAACATAAAGGTTGTGGCCAACTCTGTGGAAGTAAATTAAACTGTTCAAATTGTTCACATGGAGAGATCCTGAGGTATTGAAAATCACATTATATTGGTTGCCAGTGCAACAGCATATAACAGCAGATACAGTAGTTATTAGATCATTAATAACCATTTTGCTGTACATCAGCAGTATTCTGCTGATGTACAGCAAAGTAAACACAATGCATGAATATCTCAATGATTATTTCTCTGAATAGAAACTTTTCATGACAATTGAAGCCTGCTGAACTGAGTTTGGTGATTCACAAGGAAACAGAAACAAATAAAAATCAATTTAATCATAGCTCCAAAAAAATGTTTTCCTCGTAACAGTAAAATGGGGATTAAAGGGACAGGAAATTCAAAATGAAATAGTTGTGTATTTGAAGAACATAATTAAAGTTAAGTTTTGGTGGCATTTTAATTTTTTTATGATCAATGGGGACTTGGAAAAACAAAATATATCATAAGTTATGGTGCAAATCATGACAGCGGAAGTGACGCACTAGTAGATATTATGGTGAATTCATAACAGCGCTGTTATCTCAATACTAGCAGAAACCCATGGAAATTCCAAGATAAAACAATAATATCAGACTCCATACCAAACATATGAAAACAAATGTATTGGTATTACAAACCCATTATAGAGTTCTCCCACAAGCAGGCAGCGCATCCCGGTTTGACCCAGAAACATCGTCGGTGTCTTTGTTGAGGAACGTGAATAAATGAATGAATAAAATAAATAAATATATAAACTTTATGACTGATAAAGAGAGAACCAAACAAACAAATATCCAACTGTCAAGCATGTTTATCAACGTGTCTTTGACGTGGAGCTGTTATATGTCAGAAAATAGCCAGTTTTAACTCCGTCAATTCTGTGTGTATATGAAGACACGGGTCACACACACTAACATCACAGCGGTTTTCGTTGCAAGGAGACGCCCCCCGGATAGAAAAAAGTTTTGGTTACAGCGTTCACACGACACGGCAGACCCGGCGTTTACAAAACACTTCACTTTGGCCAGCGTGTTTGTCCTGGATATCTTCGTTGTCTTACGTCATATTGTTCATGTGATTCCTTCTCACAGATATGCCATGATTGGTTGGGCATTAGTGGGTGGAGTAAAAACAGGACATCGTGAGATTTTCAAGCGCACTTATTCAAATATGTAGGTGGGGAGACGTCTTGTATTTACGAATGTAGAAGAAGAAGAAGAAGAAGAAGAAGTACACTTTATTAATCCCTGCAGGGAAATTACATAGTCACTCAGGTATATTTTTTTAAATGTACTTTGTGTTAGTTTTTTTAATGGCAATCAGTGTATACACAGGCCCCGTGAAACACAGCACACAGGGGGGCCTGTAAGTATGCAGTTAGCAGTTAGTACACACATCAAACATCACACATAGGGAGGCAGAGTGACAGGCAGCGGCTTCAGGAACGCGCCCCAATTGAGCAGCTTGTAGGGGGGACGGTGCCTTGCTCAAGGGCACCTGTATAAGGATCAGGGCCTGACATGCTGTTTTTGTATGTTTTATTTCAGTTTCACAGATCTTCTTAGTGAAATGACCTGTCTAACACTTTTGATATTGTTTGCTTTTCACGAGTGTCATAATCGCCTGATAATCTGGTCATAAAAACATTCATGCAATAACCCAAGAAGCTCCAGACGTGAATTAATTATCCACTACACCTAAGGAATTCTGAATAAGTACTATGGGTTGTCTGAAAATGATCTTACCTTCAAAATCATCTCGGGTTAAGTGCTCATGGCAGATTCTTGGACCTTTGGTCATTTTGACCCTGTTTATCCTTGCTTTCCACTGCTCTTCAATCTTTCCAGAAGATATTTTGAAGAAAGAAAGGTTCCTATCTTTGTGTCTAACTCTTGAGGTGTTGGAACAACCATTCACCTCACAGGTAACCATGACTTTATCGGATTTATTGCTTCAGTGATCCTACTGTGTTGTAATGGCCGCCCTGACTGATGAAGCGACGGGTGTCGCCAATGACGTATGACCCCAAGTGACCCCTGCTGGAGAGCCCGACACGGAAGCTAATGCAGCGCATATTTTAAGGTGTCCTGACCACAGGGATGATGCCAGACATCAGGAGTTGTTGTTTTATTCATTAATTCATAATGATAAACAAAAAGTATATCACTTCAAAATGAGTTTCCTATACCTTTCATGCTTGGAGGTCAAAGACTTTGCTTCTCTTCAAAATGACTTGTTAGGTATTATGATCTTTAGATGGGATCAGACTTATGTCTGACTTTATTATGTGAAATATAGTTGTTCTGCAGTTTTCTTTGCCACTTGAATTGGTGCATCACTCCACCTTGAGTCACCGCCATCCCGCCAAAGAATCTCATTAATACTGGTCTCGACTGAGCCGTGTCTGATGTCAGGCGGTCTGCATGCTGCTTCACAAGCTCCTTCATGCTGATGATTTGGGAGGAGACGTTACTGTTCAAGTAATAAGATGATAAACATAGATTTTGACTCAACAAAAATAGCCTAGTCTAAATGAATGCAAGCTGTTTTGTCTTGGTTTTTTAACTGGGACAAAACGTTAAAAATGGAACTTGTAACATAAAGCGGCGCACATGAGCCACACAGGTACTAGCCCCTGAAAACTAAAGCAGACCCCGGACTGACTCATTAACCTCAGTCAGTCACAGATTACTTCACTATAGCTGTGCAGGGCTGACTGTGCATTGCTTCCAGAACAAAGTGGAGAGACAGCGTGGAAACACAGAGAGGATAAAAGAGCACGAGAGAAACCCAGAGAGGATAATTTGGAAAAACCTGCTTGTCATCGGCTCTGCAGAGCTGAAATCCCCTCTCTCAGCTCTCTGGCTGGTGAACAAGCAGGGAACCACAATGGCTAGCAGATTCCCTTGGATTTGGAGTACAAAAGACGGGCAGCGGTCCACCCAATAACCCTCAAAATCCCCACCGTCCTGCCACATGCATCCCCTTTCTGATTGCCCCACACCTCATCGCCCCATGTACACGGCCTGCCATTCTGTCAGTGTCTGCTGCAGCCTCCTGAATCAGTATGACACTCACACACTGACATGTGTGAATGCATGTGTGAATGCATGTGTGTGCTCACAGTTACCTAACAAATCCAGGAGATTTAAGCCAACTGTCACTTTCTTGCCAAACAATCATCTCAGTTGTGGTAATTGGAGTTTTGCTCCAGGCAAAAACACACGCACATTTTTTATTGCTATATGTGCGAGGACAATTACAGCCCTTCTATTTATTCCTGAAGACTGATCCTAGTTTTTACTGTAACATTAAAAAAAAATTGATGGCATCATCCACAGAACTATCAGTTTTACCATATAGAGCTTACTGTCGTTTAGGTAAGTGATTTTTAGAGATAGCGATTTGCAAATTTTTGCAAATGTGGTTATAAGTTTTTAAACCCTGGTTTCAACTCTGGTCCAGGCCTCATTAAATGTTCCTGCTCTTGTCATAGGTGGACACAGCAGGGAAGAGTCTGACACCTCTTCCCTTTTCTCGCCCTTAGTTTAAGAAACTCATGGCTCCAGGTTTATTGCAGCCAGGTGTTCAGTGCTCTTGAATCTTGGCATAATCATTAGGCTGGTCTCAGACAATTAAACAATGAGACAATTTAGCTCAATTAATGACTAATGTCGAACGTCTCAGAAACCGTTATGATCCGGTCTGAAGTGAGGGTGCCGAGAGGGTAGCAGGTGTTTGAGTGTAGCATCACGATGGAGCATCCACTTAGGCAAGTTACAACTACCAACTGTGTGTGTGTGTGTGTGTGTGTGTGTGTGTGTGTGTGTGTGTGTGTGTGTGTGTGTGTGTGTGTGTGTGTGTGTGTGTGTGTGTGTGTGTGTGTGTGCACATATGTGTGAGAGAGAGCCAAAGCCTGACTTTAATCAACAGGATTGTGCCACTTGTGTCTGCCATGACAGTGATAGTAATTGCAGCAGCATTTGGCCCTGGTGTTAATAGAAGTCTGATGAGTAGGAGCCACTGGGACTGATCGGCTCTTCAAAAATGGATATCAGAAGGTCTTTAATACGACTCAGCGATTGGATATTGGCTTAGAAAGAAGTAATTGCAGTTTTGATGTTTTATTTTTCTTATTTGCAATGAAAGTGCATCTGTGAAAAAGAGGTGGATGGGGGCAAATTATTTCTAAGAAGACAATAATGGATATATAAAGGGAGAGGATCCCTGTCTGAAGCAAAAGAACATTTATTCAACAACACTGACTGAGGAAGATGGTTGCTATGTACTATACTATAAAAATGATCATCTAGAACTGCAGACTGTTTGACATTAGCTTTATTTTTTGCTTTAAAAGACATTTCCCCACTGCTCAAATTAGTTTCCTTCATAGTCTGTTTGAGCCCAGCCTCAGGAACAGGACGGGGTTTACAGAGTTGAGCGACTGAATGGAACCAGTTAATATACTGTAGTGTGGGATTTCATTTGGATGGTCCTGTGGATGTATTTATTCTGTTAAACTGGCCGGAAAACAAAAAATCAAACTAGAGTATCCTTGCAGGAAATTTGTTTTTTGTGTGTTTCCTGGGAACCTCTCAGGAACACCTCTCAAAGAAGAGATGTAGAAGAAAAAAAAATGTGGCATGTGTCTGAGGATAAATATGTTTAACACTAACCAACCAAAATCTGTGGATCCACAGTTTTCAGACACTTAGTCAAGAGGTAGTGTTGATTCTCAGTGTGACATTTCAAACCTCTGCAAGTTGTATACTGTACACTGTATTGAACTGAAGCAATAATGATTTAAAATAATCATCACAATTTATTGGAATAACATTTTGTTATGTATCTGACCTGTAAAAAATTGTTGATTTCAAAAATTCTTATTTCTGACTGCTTGTTGGTTGCTTTGTCTGCAGGATTACACAAACAACAACAAACAGCTACTCTACTGAATTCCATGAAACTGGATGGGACAATGGAGTTGTTTTTTTTGGTCAGAATACATCCCAATATATTTCAGTGCAGAATCAGAGCCTGGTTCAGCCCTTATTCTGTAACATAAAGTTGATTTTTTTGTGTATTTTTCCAAATCACTTAACATTTACTACTCCTGGAACTATAAAAAATTGTCGAAGCGTATGACACATGCCTGAAAAGCTAAGCAGATGAGTAGGACTGTTCAGTCTTGGTGGAGGTACCATTTTAGTTGACATATGGTACCTGTGTGCAAAACCAGTCCAAGGAATACTTTCACTGCTCAGTCATTCCTGTGGAATTTTATATACACGTCTCATGCAGGTCCAAACATCCAATCAGACCTAAACCCGTGGGTTAACCCTGAAATGCCACACAATTTGTTATTACTGCAGTATTATCAATCAAAAAGTCGAAGGGTACAAACTCTTTATGGACATTTTTACTATTGGTACCAGCTTTCTTTTTTACAAGTGTTCTTTTCAAGGCTGTCTCAGTGGTGATGAGTCGGACCGCTTCTCCACCAAAGATACTCTACAAGGGGATGAGAGGCTCAGATGACCAAGAGAAGGTCAAAAATCGGATTTTCTGCCCTCTTTTAAATGTAACCGGTGACTCATACCACACTGCCTTCAAACCTGGCTCAACTTCCAAACAGTTTCTGGGCAAATGACCAATACTATCAAAGAAAAAAAGCTTTGATTCCTATGACATATTTATTGATCATAACACTAGCTTTTGATGTGTGATGCTAGAAGGAGTGTTCTCCCCTGAATATGAATGAAGTCATACTGACAGGCAGATAGAGTGGGAATATCATCAAGGGCCTATTCATTTTTCATATTTAATGTTTTTTTTTTTTGCAGCCCATTCTCTGCTGTTGTGTTCAATTCTCACTCGCGGGATTCATTTTCTGTATTTTTTCCCCCGCTTGCGTATTTCATTCTTTTCTCTCTTCTCCTCATTCACTTCCTCTTACCCTGCTAATGTTTTTTATGTAATCATGGAGCGTGCCACAGTCAGACAGATACTGTCGAAAACATAAAAAACTAATTTCCCCTGTTCTTCTTTCAAAGGATCAAATGCCTGAAGCAATGATCAAAAAGCACACCCTGCCTGTGTGTTTATTCTGTGCGTTATCAATTTGGTCTACCATTGATGATTGCTTGTTACGGTATAGATGTGAATATGCAGTAGCGTCTGTGTTCAATGAATTGAGAAAAAAGTTAGATCATTGCTCCCAAATTACTTCCATTAAAATTCTCAAATGAGATGAATTAACCTTTCTCTCTGTACCATACTTTTTGCTTCATCCAGCTCTGATATGGAAGTATTTTTCTTTGCAGATGCTGACAAATTAAAATTCCTATCATTTCCAGGCCTGACTACTGTTTGATTACAGTGGTAAAATCTCGGTTCTGCGTCACCGCTGCCTGATGCATCATCGTCATATCCATATTCACGGTACAGAGCAGTCCTCTGCACATTATGGCCTTTTCACAACAGTTGCCAATGCATGTGTGCCAACTAATAAGTCTTGTTCAATGTCATTTACTTTTATATACCAAATGGAAGAAAGTGAGAAAAATAACCAACCATGCTTTATTCTGTACATATTTAATTCCTGCCTAATATGGCAGTCCACTCGTCCTTGTGTTTTGCCACCCGGAAAGTTCTGCTTATGAAAATGCCAGTCAGTTGGTCCATTGCTTTGGCCCAGACTGAAATATCTCAACTGTTTGATGGATGTAATGAAATTTGGTTGAGACATTTATGGTCTCCGAAGGATTAAGCCTAATGACTTGATGCCCTGACTTTTCCTCTTGCCCACCATCAAGTGAAATTTTTCACTTATACTGACAGTTATTTCAACATCTACTTGATGGATTTTCCTAAACATTTCATAGACTTTCATTGTTCCTCCTAATTAAACAACAGAAATGTTTGCTCATGCCTTCTGGAATGACATACAAAATCGTTTTCTGATCTGATGTCACTTTCAGCCAAGCCACAATGTTTCTGTGGGTTTTTAAAACCATTGCATTTCAGTGTTTCATTCTTAGCAGCTTAAGCAACACATGCAAACTGATAAAACACAGTTTAGCATAAAACACTGCGAGCAGCACCAGTTACTTGTCGTCACACCTGGACTCAAGTGGTGTAAACAGGATGAGGCTTGTAAGCCAGGTGGGATGAGAGCTAGTTGCTGGTTGGTTTTCTCTAGTTGGGTTCCTGGAAGTCTGTTCTGTTTCTTGCCTGTCTGGAGAATTTTTTGAGTTTTGAATAAATCATGGAAGAAAGATTTGCCTTTGGTGTCCTGCATTTGGGTCCATATCCGCCCATCATGACAGCCTTACTGAGCCAGGGACATGGTTGCAGTTTCTAAATCTTTTTATTGTGTTTCTTTTGGTTTTAATCCAACACACAAGCCCTTTACACCAGGAAGCACCAATGTCCTGTAAGAGCAGAAAAAAAACTCTGCATAGTCTTTAGGATCTCGTAACACTGATCAGTGATCACTGTGATACTTAAAATCTTGTCTCAAAGACTATAAAGACTATGAAGAACAAATAAATGAAAAAAAACTATTATTTATTGTCTAAATATGAAATGTTAAGTTGTTAAAAATATTGGGATCAAAATCATTCTTCCAAATCAAGGTTTTGTGACCTTCAACCTTTGTTCCACACTCTTGTTCACATATGGATCAATAAAAAACATGTGTATTGATTGTGCTGACTGTAGGCCTCCTTGAATAACCAGATGGGTGATTTTCCATCTTATAGTTGCTGCCGCATGCTTGAGTGATGATGAATGAATCTAGTTCAACCACTGTGGCTGTTGTGGATGTCAATAAATACCAATTTATTAATTTCTGAGTTATCTCATTGGTCACTCAAAATGAATTGAAACAGAGGTGATATCGCCTCGTGATCAGCCAGGGGTCATGATAGGTTAGAGCAAGCACGGTCAGTTTGTGTGTTATTTTCATAACCTCAGTCAAGAAGCTGCCAGTCAGGCTGCAGGTTTTCGACCGAAGTTTGCCTCAGCATTCCCATTTCTCACCAGAGAAACAAATAACCAGGTCAACCAAAAAGAGGCAACCTTACCAACCACCATGCATGAAAGCAATTGTTAGATCAGTTCGTAGGTGTGCATTTCATAAACGACCATTATAAAATCTGCTCTACCTCTTAATTTTAACTTTCTCATATATAGCAATATTTAAAATGAACAATGACTGACTAAAGATGAGACAGGGGAAAGGAGCCCAAATAATCAAACATGTTTCAGAAACAAGCCCAGAAAACTACAATATTTGTCAGCGACTCCACAGAAAAACAAGCCCAGAGCCTCCTGTGATAACAGACTTGGTAACATTGGTTAGTATCAGACACGGCGCTTTGTCCCCGCTCTACAGAGAATTTTCTTTTTGTCTTTGATCTAAATATTAAATTTCTTAGTCAGCACATTAGAAAAAAAACAAATGTACTCCATATGCTGAGCAGCAACCTGCATTCAGACTCCAAGTCTTTGTGCAGACACTTAATAAATGTTGAATACATGATACACAATAGACAGCATGATAATGATGTATTTTAGATCAAGGTTATGGGAGTAATAATAATAATAATAAAAGTAATAATAATGTTTGATAATTCAATAAATGTTACCCTTGAATTCATCCATATTCAGATGTTCAGAAGACAAAAAATGAAAGTATTTCAACTCACAGGAAACTTAACCTGTCCTTAGGAAATGATGTCAGTGACATTTCTCTTCATCTGTATTTCAATATAAAGTAAAATGTCACGAACTTTATGCTGACCTACACAACCTGTGCTGGATTTTCTTAGTATTCTGAGACTATACTGGTTGAAATACCAGCTGTCTGCCAAAGCAATGTATTTCAAACTAGAACCAATGCAGTCGCAGACTGCAACATCCCGCGACACCCCTTAACACAAAATTTTATTCTTAACATACTTGCGTAGGTCAAAGATCAAAGCTAATGCTCTGACATACTTTCATTGATCAAAGCAGTAGCTTTGATCTTCAGTCTCACACTGGCCTTCTTCCTCGTCTGTCTATCTTATCCGGTTACTGAGTGTACAAAAGTCGAAAAAGTCATCATCTCATTTTCATCCCCTTTGCTGCCCGAGTAATGTGCTTTTTGTTTCATCTTTCTACATGCAATGGTTGCAAAGATATTTGGTGGACATACTAACAGACGGACAGACAGACGAGCAAATGAATTAACACACAAACCCTGACAATTACAATACATCACTGCTTTGAGGCGGGATGTAATAAGCTCCAACACGTCTGGCCACAGCTCCAGCCATGAGTTGTTTCACCTCTCAGTCTCCTTTATCGTCCTATCTGTCTCTCTCTCTCTGTCTATTTAATTCTAGTTTATTGAACTTTATTGAAGTCTTGAGAGAAGCAAATGATCCTTAGCAATGATTTTAATTTTAATTTTATTGTACGCGAGACTGAGGATTGAGAGAGGGCCATTGGGGGTTTTGCAACTTCTCCTCTTTTTAAACACTTTCTGTCTTTCCTCTGCATGTCCACCTCCCACACGTATTCACTCTTCCTTTTTCTCACCCTTTGGTCCTTCACTCCTTCTCACCAGCTCCTGTCCTCTCTCATTTCTTGGCCTTTCCTTTCCTTCTTCTCTCCTAATTCTTCTTCCACGGTTGTGTCCTCTTCTCACCTCACATCTCCTTCTTCCACTGTCCTGCTCCCTCCTCTTCATCGTGACCCTGTTTTCCTCGTTGTTGCCGTCCTCCCTCCTTCCTTCCCTCACCGGCTCCTCTTCTCACTCCCTCTTTACCTCCTTGCTCACCTCCCTCCACCCTGTCATCTCACCCTCAGCCCTGCATGACGTGGGACCAGATCAAGGAACTGTGTTGCCTGGAGTAACAGGGATTGAGAGCGACACGTTGGAATGCAACTCCAGCCGAGCCCCTGAGAACAGGAGGAGGTGGAGGAAGGGGAGATCGAGAGCAAGTATTTCCACTTCATCTCTGTGAAGTGTTTCTCCCCAAATCTCTCTCTTATTTTTTCTTTTCCTTGTCTTGCACTCCTCATTTTGTTTCTCTTTCATTGCTTGTCTGTTTGTGTCTGTGTTTTGTCTGAGGACATTTTGCTTCCCTTTCATTTGCCCTCTATCACTGAAATGAGGGCGCTGAGGATTGTTACGCTCTCTTTATACACCTTTTGTTTCTCCTTATCTCCTTTCAGACATTAACCACCTGTCTCGCTCCTCATCCCTTACCTTATTAATATCACATGCTTTTGGAACTTGATTTGGTTCTTTATTTTCCCCCATCTCTGGTTTCACTTTGGGGCTTTTGTTTAACAGCCATCAGCCGGCTGTACACCCCATGTCTGTTTGTCTGCCTGCAGTGTAAATGCCAGTGAAAGCCACGGGCGGAGGAATGGGGAAGAGAGGGCAAACACACAGGGATGCAGATGTACACACACACACACACACACACATACACACACACAGACACACACACACACATACACACAGAGTTACACGGCTCAAACGTGCCACCACACACAGTCTCTCTACTTTATCAGCAGAATGAAAGTGCTTTCTGGTGGGATTTGAATGAGACTAAAAAGAGCCCTATTCATTCCCTCTGCCCAGCTTTTATTAACACTGCACATCACTGAGGCGACATGGGCTTCCTCACTCTCTCTCCCTCTCCCTCTTTCTGTCACACACACACACACACACACACACACACACACACACACACACACACACACACACACACACACACACACACACACACACACGCACGCTCGCACGCGCGCACACACAGTGAAAGGTCTCCTGTTCAGGTATGATGATGCCCCCTCCTCGCTTTTTTCCCTTTCTGTCATCCGTTTTTTTCCTTCTCACTCATGCGCTTTTGTCACACACCTCCTTCCCTTATCCTCCTTTCTCCACCTCTTCTCAGTCTGTCTCCTTCCCCACCTCTCTCTCTCTCTCCCTCTCTCCCCCCTCTCTCTCTCCCTCCCCCCCTCTCTCTCTCCCTCCCTCTCTCTCTCTCTCTCTCTCTCTCTCCCTCTCTCTCTCTCTCCCCCCCTCTCTCTTTCTCTCCGTCGCTGAATGGAAATACCACAGATGCGTAAAGGGGCGGTCAAACTCCACATATCCACCGGCGATAGCAGCATTATCACTCCTTCTCTTAGGACAGGAGGACAGGAGGGGACAGGCTGCTGTTTTTGACAACTGTTCAGGCCTCATTCGGAGGCACCAGGACGGAAGCCCACCTGTTTGAGGTCGGACCCTGTTCGCTCGGATCAGCCGGCAGCGTGGCCGCAGGACGCAGCGTAAAGTGGGGACAGAGGCGGAGGGGGGACCCGCGGTGTCCCGGAACGGATGCGTGGATGCCTCGCTTCTTCTTCGTGGTTTTTTTTTTTTTTTTAATCATTGTCTTTTTTTTTTTTGTCATGAGCTGTCTGTGGCGATCCAGAAATAGCAGCAGCCCGTCTAGAGGTTGAGTGAAGGAGCGTCTGTCTGATTTATTCGCGGTAGTTGTTTCCAGAATTTTCGCGCTTTCTGTGATTTTTCTGTTTCTCTTCGTGTCTATTTTGAGTCTTTAGCTTTGATGCCACTTAGTCTGCTGGAGTCGGGCTAATTAACAACATGATTGACAGGCCGGTAATTGGATTTATTTCATATCCGCTCCGTGAAGCTGTGAAGCCTCTTACGGCGCCAGAGGAATTATTTCTCATGCTTTATATCTGTAGAAAGCAAATACTAGCAGAGCCACTGTAGACCCGGGATATTTAATGTAGTCACTTACAAAGTCTCAGTCCTCATCAAGTCACCCATGAAGCTTCTGTAGGGGGGCAGTCATACAGGTCTGATCGGGACATCTGGCGCTTTTACGCAGAATGGCGCGGTTTTTTTTTACATTTCACATGATGCAAAATAAAAAGTCCTTCTGATGTCATCAGTATCCACTACGATTCATAGACTATTTTAGTTATTTGATTCATGGATATTCCAGAAACAGCTGTATACTGTATGTGTCAGGAGCAAGTTGGCGCTGCATGTGAACCTAGACTAAACCAAAACTAGTTCGTTGTTCCGTGAAACGGAAAATCTCCACTGACAGGTTTTTAGAAACGGGTTTGATCAACGTCTTTCGGTCTGGTTGTACTTGCGGCATCAGGTGCCACAGAGCTCTCATTCCTGGATGAGTTTACCCACAACATTTAGATTTATACCAACACCAAATGCCTGGTAATCTTTTTTTTTTTTAATGTGGATGGCAATGGTGGAATCTTTTCTCATCTATCTCTTGAGAGAAAGTGCTCATCAGAAAGGATATAAAATTCTGAATATGAGTTTTTTTGTATGGAATATTAAGTGAAGAAAAGATGATAGAGATATCAGTTAGATTTGAATTGTGTTTTTTTCACGCACTTCTTAACATTTCCATCTGTAGCTGTTTATTCTGTTACCACAGGCACCTGGACCATAACCTGAGCTCGAGGAGATGAAAATACGAGATGCAAAGAGAAAAGGCAAGGACACCACTATATTGTAACCTACATAGTGACTGAACCATCTAAGACACGCCATTAAAAGGTCTTACACGTTGTATTCAGGGTTTTTCTGACTGACAGTCAAGGTACAGGAGCAGCACATTTGGAAATCCAGCTGCCTTGGTAACAATACAGTGGAGATAAAAGCCCAGTATCCGTGCTTTCTGAGTAAATGTCACACTTGTTTCCATACTTCATCACCTGATGGCATCATTCATCTTCCATGAACCCTCTTCTGCTCGCCCTCTCAGTCACACACTACTTGTTCTCTGGTCAGGTTGTCTAACAGTCCTTGGTCCAGTATGATGCTGTATTCCCAGTATAAATGGAATACGGGGCAGAGTCTTGCCTTCCGCTTTCCAAATGTCCTTCTGCTTTTATTCTGTTTTCCAGTTTTGTCCTCCCCAGAAGGTTTTGTTTTAATGCTTTTCCAGATACCGTCCCGCTGTGTGTGTGTGCATGTGTCTGCGCGCACACGTGGACTCACACCTTAGCTCTTAAAATCCAGTCTTCCCAATGCTCAGTGCGCTGTATGGCTTTTTATTCCTATCTGACTGTACTGATGGCTCATATAGGGATGGAAGCCATGCACCGCGCTTGGAGTGCAGCGCACTGGACCATGGACTCCAGCCCCGTCATCTCACACATATACATACAGCACATGCACTCACAACCTAATGCATACGCAAACTCTCAAGGCTCACTGGAAGCAATAAATTCATGCACATATACAAGTGAGTGTGAAGCGAAAAAACCTGCCACACAGTCACAGAATTATGGATGCACATGCACAGAACGCATAAGTGTACATTCATCTTTGCAGTAGCATTCAGTAGATGGATGCATGTATGACAGATGAATATTCACACATTAGGAACACTAATGGTTGCCCATTCTCATCAGGCCCCGACTGCAGCGAGTCAGTCTGAAGCTATCTGACTGTATCAGCTGACAGGCAACTCTCTGAAGTGAAACACACATCTGCCACAGAATCCCAAAATGATCAATACCGATCACATCAGAGTAGAATGAAAGTTAAATTGAACTGAAATAAACTGAATTGATTTAAACTGAAGAGGCAGAACTCATCACAGAGGTATCACACAGACAAGTCGCAAAAGACAAGACAGAGAATTCATTCAGTCATGCTCTTTTGCCCTATTAATTCGAATTCAGTTCCTGTGGAAAAAAGACAGAATCCCAGCATGCACTTGGTGGAAAGTATAGACATTCTCTGGAAATGATTGTTACATATTAAGAAAACACCATCTTAATCCCATGGTATGGAATGTGAATCAAATTGATTCTAATTGTTAAATTGATTAGACTGAGGGACTGTGATCCTCTAAAGAAAATAGTTATCATACCTTCATAACAGAAGCAAATTATATCAGTGAGGAGGACACTGATAGAGGATGTGTTGTTCATCATAAGCAGAAAAAAAAAACTTTAACTGTTACACTCTTACTAGTTATGTGGATAATAGAACATAACAAAAAGTCTTAAATCTGTTATATCTGCTTCAGATCTCCATTGGTGTAACCATTAGAAATCTACTTGTGACTGCTTGTTTTCAGATCTGGCTGCTAAACCAGATGATTTTGCCAGATAGCTCACAAGAGTTGGCTCCTGTGCACATTGTGGATCCATTTGTCATCATACTGAAGCTAAATGTGTCCAAGACTCCATGAATATGTGCCTTTCTTATTTGCCTGAGAATAGCATTCAACATTTTCTTCAAGGCACGCTTAATGTTTAAAAAAATGCAATGCAATGTGACACAAGTCACTGATGTATAATAAATATGAAGTTCTTAAAAATTATATTCTGTCACTTCTTTTTAAATTCTGTATGAGAAACAATGTCATGTGTCATACCTTCATCTCTATAGAGACTTTCATAGAAATTTTGCATTGGTTGAGGCAAAACTTTCTATTTCAGAGCAAATGGCACCATTATTTTATTTTTCAGTAGTATTATATCTCTTCTTTATTCTTTATATATTCAACGCTTCCATTTAAGACAGTTTGTTATGAATACTAAGATGGATTGCTTGAGCTAATCCATCATATTAAGCATTATCATTTTCCTTAAAAATTACAGCAGATTGTCATAAAGTAGTAGTACGTCTGAGAATGCATGTACTGTAAGTCAAGTCATGAGAATGGCCCACTCATATGCAAGAAGGAAACTACATATTCTGTAAAACAGTTTTTTGGAACAACAAAAATCCACTTTACAATAAGAACTGAATCAGATTAATCAAATCACATTTTTCCCACAGCTGTCTTTAGATTTGTTAATCTAGAACTGTTGTTCAACAAAGTCCAACTCATTGTTTGGCACCAGATGAGGGCTGTCAATTAAAAAAAAAATTATCCAACTGTTCTGCTGTCACATAGTTGTACAACTAACAGAATGAGTGTCTTTTATTTAAAACCGCATGAATAGATTGTTAATGTGTCACTGCAAAGTCCTGTCAAGCCTCAAATCGACAATGACTGTGGACACGGAAACACACACTGGTCTGGTCTCCTCATGCAATGCGTCTTAGTTCCTGATACATCACGACAGCGCCTCCTAGTGTCCAAATAGTGACATTACATAAATACGCCACCGTAGAGACACGCACACAATCTCCGATTCGGTTATGATAATATCAGCGATAGGAATGAAAGCTCTTTACACGCTGAAATAATGAGTGATTTTGAGTTTTTGGTAGGTTTAAAGCGATAAGTCGCTTTTTTTTTTTTAGCACTACTGCGTTATAAGCGACGAAGAAGACAGAGCGGATGTGACGTCACGCAATGCCCCCCCCCCATAACAAACCCCGTGTGGGGTATATGTTACAAAAGCGTCTGTGTGAAACGTTGAATAACTACTGATTTCCTGCCTTTACGCAACACCGCGTGGACAGCGGAGGGACTCCCGCCGCTGCTTTGGTTCAGAAACCAAAGTGACCGGAAGTTATTTGAGTGTATCTGAGAGTAGAGGAGAGACAGCATGGCCAAACACGAAGCGTGTGCGCAGACAGCGGCCGATGCCAACAAACTGAAGCAGGTGAAGAAGGCAACGAGCAGCGGAGGCAGACAGAGGATGAAGCCTGCAGGTGTGACCAGCAAAGGACTAGAGAGAGACACCGGTAAGTGAGGACTGGTCCTCTTGTCGTCCCTGAAAAGTGATGGGATGCAGTACCGGGAACTATAGGAGGGCCAGGTAATGACTATGTAACCCCTTCTATTGTAATGCGTTTATTTTTCTCTGTGAACTCCTGTGGTTCATCTGAAAACATTGGATTGATGAATGTCATCACTGCATCAGTCTTGGATTATATATTAAGACCTATTCAGTTGATACATTACTGATCAGTAACATTAACCATAACACGTTAATGATGTACATGTAACAGAAGGCGTGATATAGTGCGATTTATTACCGTACAAATGTAGAATGCAAACAAAATGATGGGTTAAATACGGTGCGTTTGTTTTGCCGGTTCCTCTTCATTGTGTCAAACTCCTCATGCAAAACCAAAGTCAGTATGAAGTGTCTTTTAACAGTGGAATAATCATTGGAACATTATGTGGATGGATGGATGCTGATATTATGTTAAACTAAGTGGCAATTCACACAATTGTTTTGTGAGTTCCCCAATACTAGTGATTTCAATGTGCAGTTTTTATAATTCATAATTTAGAAGGTCAACAGTGGTGTAAATAATCCGGCACACACTAGTAACTTTGTTAATCAAATGCATGCATGCATATATATATATATATATATATATATATATATATATATATATACACACACACACACAAATATACAATGCCCTTAATCTATAGTTTTTCAACTGAGTAAGTCAAGAAAGAAGAGGTAGAAAGCCGTCATTTTCAGAATCAATCAGCTAGCAACTATTTCTTTGTGTCTCTTCTTCAAGGTAGGGATATTAAAGAGGAAGAGGATAAGCTTGAGAGGAAGGTCATACCCAAACGGCGTTCTTCTACAAAATGGACAGTCAAGAATGCCCCTTCTACCACAACAACCACTGCTGCTGCAAAAACCAGTAAATACTTTCAGTCACCAGTGAAAGAGGAGGAGCCAGACAGTGAGGAGGACTTTGAGATGGTAACCTCAGCTGCACCTGTTGTCGTCGTGAATGC
This sequence comes from Antennarius striatus, assembly GCF_040054535.1. Lineage (NCBI taxonomy): Eukaryota > Metazoa > Chordata > Actinopteri > Lophiiformes > Antennariidae > Antennarius > Antennarius striatus. The sequence continues at coordinate 15,384,111 of NC_090777.1, read as the reverse complement.
CGAGAGAACAGGGAAAGAGGAAGAGGAGGAGGACAGTGAAGAAGACGAGGATGATTGGGAGGAAGTTGAAGGTAATCTGTGGTTCACCAGAAAGCAGTGTTAAGATTATTATGCCTGATAATATTTCAAAAATGTCTTCATTTGTAAATACCAATGGAAGAACTGGGAGAATACTAATTTCACCGGTGAAACCTGCTTCATTAAAAGTCTGACAACTGGAGAAATATTTGCATGTGTGTGTTTTGATCAGAACTGAAGGAGCCGCTGGGTCCAGTTGAATTACCAGAGCCTGCGCTGCCCTCTCAGCCGGTAGAGATAGAGATCGAGACTCCAGAAGTCAGGAAAAAGTAAGTATTTATGCGTTAAAGGGACCCTATTATGAAAAACATGTTTTTCGGGTCTCTACATGTACATAGTGGTCCCCCTAACCCTACCAACTCCTAGAATCTGATTAACAAGTCCTGTATCAACTGTAATACTGCATCTAGAAAAACATCCAGGAGTATAAAAATGTCCTGAAATTAATACATAAATAATAAAATACATAAATTCAGCCTCCATCATGATGTAACAATGAGATTGATTGACAGGAGTGCTAGACATAACCCGCCCCATCTGCAGGAGAATCAAAAATAAAATCATTTTGTCTTAGATTGATTCCTACAAGGACGTGGGCCCCGTCCGCAGTATCTGTCGTCTTCCAGCTCGATGCTTTACAGAACCTTTTGTGTTTTTAGTGCCCACTTTAGTGCCCACTGTGTGTTGGTTTAGATGTTCATTTGATTAGCATTTTGATTTGCAGTTTTGTGTGCGGTCATACACTTTGGAGCTTTGTTGTCTGCTTTCATCTAATTGTAATCACTCATTGGCAAGGAAGAAGAGGCAGGCAGAGTTTGAGACCTATCTGAGGCGGATGGTGAACCGATACAAGAAGGACCTGCTGGTGGACACACACAAAGTGAAAACACTTTTTAATCTTACATTTCATATGAAATCACCTCAGAGGTTTGTGATCACTGCAAACCTTGTGTGGTCTCCCAGGTTCACCTCATGTGCCTGATTGCCAGTGGGATGTTCCGCAACCGTCTGTGCAGTGAACCGGACCTGCTGGCCATCACTCTGTCGCTCCTGCCCACTCACTTCGCTCTGGTTTCCAAGGAACGCATCAACCAGAACTACCTGTCCGGACTGCTTAAATGGTAAGGGTTTATGAAATAGGAAATGCATGTAATGTGAGGTTCCAGAACACATGTGTCAAACACATGGCACGGTTTGACAAATGTGGCCCGCCATATAATTTTATGTGGCCCACGAGAGCATAAAAGGTCAAAGTTTCGAAAAAGTGTGCTTTGACTAACTACATTTCCCACAATGCAGTAATTCAGCCCATTTTAACTTTGACCAAATGTTTTGAACAAAGTTAATGTCCTAACTTGTGTTTGATGTTGTTTTCATTTATTCACTTGGATAGTTTGATCCTTGATTGATGGGAGTTTTTTGGGTTTCATAACCTGACAAATTACAGTAAAAGGATATACAGTAGGTTGTAACAGAGAATCAAGCAAACATGTTTTTCTGTGTAACTGTAATTTTTGTGACTTGAATAAATAATAAATTCAGCGTTATTTAACATTAAGGAGTAGTTACATTTATGTTACATTACATTGAGTTACATTTAGTTACATTTCTAAGTTACATCTGGCCTTTTGAGAACAGCTATTATGCTGTGTGGTCTTCCTCTGTTCTAGAGTAATCATCTTTACCTCTTTACCTTTTTAGTGACTGGTTTGGTGTAAATACAGCTTTATTTCTAAATTCTGATTCCATCCAATCCTAAAATTTGTGCTTTTCCAGGTTTAGAGCAACATTCACCATCAACCCCAGCCTCCCTTATGAGGAGAGTCCAGACCTCAGGGCTCTGATGGAAAGACGGCTGGCCAGTCTGTCGGCTCGTAACCACCAGGAGATGACTCATGTTAGTATCCTAGTCCCTCTAATAAAGTAGATTGCATTATGTTGAACATACAAAGTTATAATAAATTGGATGTTATAAAATACTTCAGTGGTTTATGTTTTATGCAGCTCTTCCTGCTGGTGTTGAGATCTCTGCAGCTCTTCTGCCGATTGGTTCTTTCATTGCAACCAGTTCCCCTCAAACCCCACCCTTCCAAGGTACTCCCATTGAAGGATACTAAGCAATTTTTAACTTTTAATTAACTATTTTAACCTTTTACTTTTTACTTATTATTTCATCCACAACGGTCCATACTCTTCTGTTAATGTTTTGAAGAGTGTATCAAGAAAGCTCATCAGTGGGAGGAAAAACATCTCTTCTAATCTACAAATTCTTTCTCTAGAGCAAAGGAGGTGCTGGTGCTCCAGGAAAGAGCAACACATACCAGAAAAACCCTAAGACCAGCCCCCCTGAGTCAAAGGTGTCTCCAGGCACCAAAAGACCAGCAGGAGGAGGGAAAACCAAAGTGGAAAGAGGAGGAAAGAGAGCAAAGAGGTCAGAAATAAAGGAGGAGGTTGAGGAGAAGGCTTTAGCATCAGGAGGACAGAGGCCAAAGAACTCGAAACGCCGCAGCATAGCCTCAAAAGTTAGCTACAAGGAGGACAGCAGCAGTGAAGTGGAAAATGTAGATGAGGGACTTAGCGATGAAGACTTTCAGATGACCACTGAGGATGATGATAGTGCAGATTCAGAGAGTGGAGCTAAATCTTCAAAGAACGGAAATTGGAAAGGAAAGAACAAAGCAAAAGTGACCAAACGAAAAAATACCACTACCACAGTGAGGAGGAGTGGTGGGAAGAAACAGGTAAAGCAGGAGGAAGAGGAGGGAGATGATAATGAGGGTAAAGAAGCAGTGAGCAATGGATTAAAGCACAGGAGCAAGAAAAAGAAGGAGGGCTCTGGAGCTGATGAGTGGCTGGAGGTATATATTGAAAATGCCTCTTCCTGGATTTGTGTGGATGTGGAGCACGGGGTCGGGTTGCCTTCCCTCTGCTCCCAGAATGCAACAGCACCAGTGACATACGTGGTGTCAGTGGATGGGGATGGATTTTTAAAAGACTTGGGGAGGAAATATGACCCCACCTGGATGACTTTGTCCAGGAAGAGGCGTGTGGATGAGGAATGGTGGCAGGAAATGCTTGAGCCATTCCTTGGACCTGAGGACGAGAGGGACATAAAGGAAGACAAAGAGGTGAGACAGATGGACAGCTGTCAACAGCTAAGGATCTATTTTTTTATACATATGACTAAAGCTAATTATTCTTCATATTTCATAGACATGTATTATTAGGTTTTATTCCATGTCTCCCCTTTTCAGCTCATTTCGCAGCCTTTGTCTTGCCTGTGAAGTTGTCCTTTAATTCCAGCTGCTATTGTTAAAAAGTTTCATTTCAAAATCTCATTTTATTTCATTTATTTCTTGCTGGTTTAAATTATTGTCTAAAAAGTCCATGAACAGTAAATAATCAAAAATGAGGGGATTTTAGATGGATATTTGCTCACCACTTGATAAAGACACCAATGTCATTTAGTTTGTCACTGAAGACTTTTTACGCAGTGGTTCTGTTAAATGCTGATCAAACAAATCAGTGGGAAAATTTTTATGTTTTACTTCCTGCGATTGCTTTGTTCGTTATCAACACACGGACGTTTTTAATGTCTGGTTTTATCACTTAAATGATGTACTATGTTAAATAATAATATCCAAAGCCTACAGAAGCAGAGTCTCTTGGAGGTGTGTGTGCTTTCACAGAACTAAAATGATATAGGGCACAGATAAAAGGTTCTGATTTTGTGGAAAAAGAGATTTCTGTTTTATTTATTGTTGATTTAACATCTGTCTGTTTTTTTGATCACATAGCTGCAGAACAAGCTAGTGAACAAGCCACTGCCGATCTCAGTGGCTGAGTATAAGAATCACCCACTGTACGCCTTAAAGAGACACCTGCTGAAATATGAAGCCATATATCCTGGGACAGCCACCGTTCTGGGATATTGTAGAGGAGAGCCAGTTTACTCCAGGTGAGAGAAACAAAAAAATAAAACTCTTAGTTGTGAGTCTATTTGAATCAAGATGCTATATTTTCTTTTAGCCCCTGAGTGAATGCTTTTTTAATGTTGCATTTGAAGTACAAAAAAGAAATAAGTGACCTGCTGAAGTCAAGTAGTATATTTTGATGCAGGAGGAACAGCATGCACTATTTGTAGTGTTATGGAATAATTTTATGATGTCATTGATCATTTAATCACTACGTCCTTCCTGTGTACTTCAAACTAACGTACTTCATTATGAAGTCTGATCTGGACTTCTTGGCCTCTCAAGGACAAACCTGATTGGTCTGATGTGCGAGCTAGAAGCTGACCTGTATTTGCTCATGTGAGCATCCATATCCTCCTGGTGGTGCTCTCATACCATCTTTGGTGTTGTGTGCTTGAGGGTGTTGTGTTGACACCTCAGCTCACAGCAAATTATGTCTTTTGCTCTTTTTGATTGCTAATGTTTGTTTGGAAATTGTTCACACTTTCACACTTGAAATGCATATTTGAATACAATCCAGAAGGAAGGAAGTGTGCACTGGGCGCAAGCCAATCTTGAACGAATGAGGACTGTTGTTTAGTTGTTAAATCTAATGTTAAATCATCTCTCTCCTCAGGGACTGTGTTCACACCCTCCATTCCAAAGACACTTGGCTGAAAGAAGCACGAACTGTCAGACTAGGAGAGGAACCGTACAAGGTAAGAGACAATACTTGTTGCTTGTTTGTTTTCAATCCTAGGCTTTTAGTTTGTCAGTGTTTGTTCTCCTTAAATCTTCTCTAGTCATGTTAGAGGTCTTAATCTGCACAATGCGTGACTTGACCAAAAAAAGAGGAACATTTGGTCACGAAATGAAAGTGGCCATAATCTGTTCATTTAAATGGAAATCAAAACCCTTCAACAATCCTTTCTAACATTTATGTAGATGAGGTCTGGTGGATGTGAACGTTGAAAACTGAATGCAATCACCAGCATGAATTTTTGGCCAAACAATTGCTGTAAGTGTTGACAGGAAGAAGGGTCTATGTAACCGCTTCTTTGTGAGGACGTCCTTAACTCAAGACACGCATCTTCTTTCACGCCTGGTTAGAGACCATTATTCTTTCTAAGACACTGAAAAGATTAAGTTACTTCTCGATAGTATTTCCACAGTCTCTCCAGATTTAAACAGGGAATTACTGAATAGAATGATGCAGTCATTATTGCCTCTGGATCTGAAACTTAAAGGCGTTAATTTTTTCTAATTATTTATTGTATGTAACGCTATACCACTGTGTCTCCCTTTTAGATGGTAAAGGGCTTCTCTAATCGTTCCCGTAAGGCCAGGATGATGTCTGAGCGGAAGGATGAGAATGACCTTCCTCTCTTTGGAGAATGGCAAACTGAGGAGTATCAGCCACCGATAGCTGTGGATGGGAAGGTACCTGTCTCTGTGAACAGGAGTGGTTACTGAAAGAAAATAAGATCCCTGTAGCCTTAAAGTTGGAGACACAGCAGAGAAATGGGCCCTAGGTTGTATAAACAACCAAAAAATTAAGATGTAAAACTGAAAGATGTGAAAAATAATGCGAAATATACTGTATGTTACAAGTCTCTTGTCTCCTGCTTTCAGGTTCCCCGGAATGACTTTGGTAATGTGTACCTGTTTAAACCCTGTATGCTACCAGTTGGGTGTGTTCACCTGAGGCTGCCCAACCTGCACCGCGTGGCCAAAAAGCTGGATGTCGACGCTGCCTCTGCAGTCACAGGCTTTGATTTCCACGGAGGCTACTCGCACGCCGTGTAAGACAACACTCAGTACATCTCCAGCTAATAAAGCATCAAATAAACACCAGGAAGTGTGTGGTCAGTGCAGGAGCATGTCCCTCCCAGTCTCCAGTGAGTTGGATTCTTTGTGTCTAAATTTTTGCTTTTAGACACAGTTACTTTTATTGTTGCAGGATAACTTGTGAAAAAACATCTCATCTGAAACATCCTAAGAAAAGGAAAAAATATTTAGAGTTGTTGTGTCAAGAAATATTAACCCAACGCCTGAGGAACAGTTTTTTTCTTGTTATTTTGTTGCTTGATATCATGTCAATGCTTAAAATAATCAGTCATGAGCACCACGAGGTCTTTATATAATCTCTTGACAGGACATTTATGACTTTAAAAAGAACCTTATAAATGTCAATAAATAACAGTGATTTGAATTGTAAATGCAGTTTAATAAGGTACCAAATGTATGATAAACTTTTATGTATTTTTCATAAATATATGATACCTCTGAATTTGATGATTGCAATATTCAGTCATTTTCATGTACCGCCACTGTATCCGCCGTAGCAGGTCACGGGGAGCTGGAGCCTATCCCAGCTGGCTTTTAAAAAAAAAAAAAGCTGCGATAGGCTCATGTCTGGTTTGAATTTGGAAGTGGAATTCTGTCCCATTCTTGCTTGACATACAAGTTGAGCAGGGTACAGGTCTGAACTGGAGACCCACAGCCTAGGATCCACACTTTCAGCATTCTCATTACATGAGTCTCCATACACAGGTACAAACCTTGAATTCTCCCCCCACTGATAAAAGGGGGAGCTGCAGCTGACTGGATCTAGGAACCCAACTAATGTCAAGCTGGGATTGACTCTGTTCTATTCTTCACTCCTCTCTCCACTCCTTCCATAGACGTCTTCAGTATGATGCAGAGCGTCAGTCTTGGTAGCAGACCTTTCCAGTACTTCTGCAATCTTGCTCTTTCAGTCGTCGTCAGCCTTTCATTTGTCTTCCGTTCAGCATTGGCTAAGGTGCTTCTGTCTCTGAGAAGCTCATTATGCTGCTTTCACTGGCACCTGAAGGGATTTTCCTGGACTGATGGGATGACCTCCTCCAAGACCTTTTAACCTCACATTTGTGGGTCACTTGACGTCTCCGTATCATTATCATCTTTGACTTATTCGGCTTCAGTGACATCCTTGCCATTGATACCGAGTCCCTTTGTGTTTTTAGGCCCACCCTGCCTGGCCATGGCAAGAGTTTGTTATGGTGAAGTCATACATGAATCCTCTCACTGGAGGTTTGCCTGGCTCTGGACTCCATTACTGGCTGAATCCCAGAGGCCAGTGATGAAATCCCGAGCCAGACATATCACCTCTGTTTTATTAACATCTTGGAGAGCATTCCATTTTCTTTTTTAATCTGGGTTGGATGGGTGTGTTTCAGGACTGATGGTTACATTGTGTGTGAAGAGCATGAGGAGATTCTCCGAGCAGCCTGGGTGGAAGAACAAGAGCTTCAAAAACAGAAGGAAAAAGAGGTGTGTTTGTATTTAACTGTGTCAACCTGACTTATCAGCTGACATTACAGTACCGTTGTATGGATTTTGTTTTGAACTAAAAAGTTAAAATCTTATTTTGAGAAATGTAGTTACTATTAATCAGCTTTTATGTTAGAGGAAAAATACTGTATTGAAAACCATATGAGCCTTTTTTTCTCCTCCCATTGTAGAAAAGAGAAAAGCGGGCAAACTCCAACTGGACACTGTTGGTGAAGGGTCTCCTTATCAGAGAGAAGCTTAAGCAGCGCTACAGCAAGAAGAACCAGGCACTGAATAGTCTCGCTAAAGGAGAAGAGACCAACGTGCTTTCTTCTGATGAGGAGGCGGATGAAGGTGGAAGTCATGGAGCTAAGACTGCTTCTGAAACCCTGGCCATGTCCTGGCCCCAGAACAGACAAGCAGAGGAGAATGAAGGGAGAGTTAGTGGACTGAAGAAGAAAAGAACCAAACGAGAAAAGAGAGGACAAGAAAAACATTTGTTCCCCTTTGAGAAAGTTTAATGCTGGCGATCTCACAGAAAACTCAAGTGTGGTTAAAACAAGTTTATTACATTCTGAACTCAGCTGGTAACTCCTAAGAGTTTCTAACGGAGATGTAATTATTGCTTAACGGCAGAAGACTTTATTCGTCTAGTGGGCTTGAGAGAAAGAGGAGAAAGTAACTTTTTGTGAAGTGATCTCAGGTTTTATCTAATCCTACCAGTGGTGACTAGAATCATCAGACCAACTCTCACTCTCCCCAGCATTGCCATGCCACATATTGTTCATTTTGCATACTGTTGGGTTTAGTTAAGGCCAAGGTACCAAGGGAAGGGAACACACATAGGGCACAACAATGTTTACTTGGCGAGAACAAAAGCAATATGAATGTGAGAACAGGGACGTGGTCTTATAGTCTCGTGTTTGAGGTGACATTAAGACTGATCGAACAATGACTCCTGTGATACAGGTGACTCTATAAGAGCCTTCAGGCGGACTTCACTACGGTGCTGGTTTGATTAATATATGCACAGTATTCATTTCACACAGAAATGACACAGGTAACGACACACAGAAAAAACCTGTGCACCAACACAGCATGAACAACATGAACGATACAAAATAATCTGGATGACTGAAAGTATTTTTAGCTTGCAGGATTTTCCTATAGAAAATTTTAAACATGAAAATCTCTAAATTTGTGGTAACATTTCTCAGAAGAACTAAACATTTTTTCTGTTTAGTTATAAAAAAAAATGCATGATCACTTGTTTTCATTGCATTATTCACAGTCAGTTCTGTCTTTTACACTTAAATCACTGTTTCATGTTGTGTGTGTACATGACTTGTTCAAAGAAGATAAATGTACTGGCATGTAATATAAAACTTTTTTATGAATCTTATTTTTATAACATGTTTAAATACCAATAAATAATATTTGCATTCCGTTTTCTTCAGTATCATTTGAACAAAGTGTGTTTGTGTGTGTGTGTGTGTGTGTGTGTGTGTGTGTGTGTGTGTGTGTGTGTGTGTGTGAGAGAGAGAGAGAGAGAGAAGACTCCCTGGTTTGTTTATATGACTTCTAATTTATGATTCTAATTTATTTTCTAATTTTTTTAAGTGTCGATATTTTAAGAACATGAATTTAATTTTATATCGATTGCAGCTTAACTGTTAAGAGTAACATTTTGTATTTGATACTGATGCATCTTCCTCAGAAATTCAAGACCCAATCACCTATGCATTAAGCGACTCTGGTGGAGCACAGCAGATGGTAATGAACTCTTTATAAAGTGTTGGTCTTCTGCCTCCAGCGCTAAAGCTCTTTGCGTTTCCTTCTTGATGCTGTTGCCCTTGCAGTTAGAGTCCAACCTCTAGCGCCCTTGGTTGACAGGTAGAATGTCTTCAAATTGGAAAACATCAAATGCGGAGGTTTAAATCCTAATTCTAATCTTAATTGAGTGCTGTGGTGAAGACCCAATTGAGGAACTCTGGATCCAGCACATTTTAAAATGTTGGTTTAGGAGGCAGTCTGGCCTGTTGCCCTGCAGCTTTGATTTTGATTTTGGATAAGAGTTGATTTAATTAAAGGAGTGTGCTGGGCCTCGGCAACTCTATGCAGTCTGCTGAGTGTTATTTGTTGTTCTTTACTTTTTATTAATTTTTTATCTTGGAGTGAGGACTACGCACTTTGAAATAAAGTTAATACAAACAATGAAAGCCTGGAACACGCTAATAGATACATCCTGGTTGTTCTACTGGAAAATTCCTATTAAATGAAAGCCATACCACATTGAATCCTGAGGATGCCGTGATCTATTCTAGTTGTAATGGACAGCAGTAACGCATCAGCTGCTGCTTCCGCCCATGTCGAGAGGAATACGGACGTGACGTCACAGATAAGAACCTTCTATCTTCCGCCTCCCAGCCTAGCGAGTAGAGTGTTAATCGCTGTTTGGGTTTCCCTCATAAAAATCACTCCTGGCTTTCAACGTGGGCTGTGCTGACGCTGTTCTGACAGGTAACTATATCCGACTAAAACCAGTGAAAATTACTTTATTGATACTTGCTTCTGAGCTCCAAACGGCCTTGTTTACATATCAATCCCCGGACTAAAGTGGATGAGATGCAGGGGCACAGCGGGGGGGCGATAAGCGTTTTGGCTATACTGGCTAGCGCTTGTGTGGAAAATTCTTATCAAGGGACAAACACAACTTTTTCGAAAACTTTTGCATGTATGTACTTAAAGTACTTAGCAATTTAACTCCTTAAACCTGTGAGTTTGTGTTGCCGTTACTTATCTACTCTGTTAAACTACCACGATGGTAGCCTGGAAGCTAATCCGGCTAACGGTGAATTAGCAAGACGATCTGTAGATTTTAATTAATTCACTTTAGTTTCCTTCACGTCAGACGAAAATGTCGATATCCTGCTGCTACTAAGTCAACTTAGCGTTGATTAGTTTATTCCAAAACATGTTACTCCCCAACCCCCCGAAATTTGTTACCAAGCCTGCGCTGGGTCGCTGTGATACATTAGCCTAGCGAGACGTGTGTCACCCAGTTCGCTATTTTTAGCCCGGACCGGGCGGAATGCTTGCATTCATCTGTCGCCGGGCGGGACCGGGGCTAACCGTGTTACCTCCCCAGATGGAGGCTAGTGATGACACATTTGATCCCGCGAACAGTCTCCCCTTGACCAGAGTCGCATCAAGTCACACGATGAACAAAGCCGATAACAAGGCCGCTGTGGCGTTAACTTGTTGAAACACTTTATTATTTGAACCTATTATGAAAAAAAAAGGAAGACACACTGGCGACTTCTCACACGCAAAGGAATTTGGAAATGTCTGCTGTAAAACGTAAAAAAAAAAACACTCGTGGGAGGATCCTCACAAACCTCAGGCATGGGGAGTTCTGCTCTGTGTTGGAAGGCGGATGTTCGATTTAGTACACATTTACTAATATTTCGGAAAAAAGCCCTGAGCAAATCTGTTTGGGTACTCCACAAAAAAAACGTGTGTTTCACAGAGTGGCAAAACTCAAATAATTACATAAATAACAAGGCAGTCAGAGACTGCAACATCCAGCAACACCCCTGAATTCAAAATTTACCCTGACCTCTCATTATAGATCAAAGCTCTAGCTTTGGTCTATTGTCTTACTCACACTAGCCTTTTCCCTCGTCTTTCTGTCTTATCCGGTTCCTGAGTGTGCACAAGTTGAAATTTGACCTTGACCCAGTTTTCTCAAGGTCATCATCTCATTTTCATCCCCTTTGTTGCCTGAGTGATGTGCTTTTTGTTTCATTTTTCTATCTGCAAGGGTTGCAAAGATATTTGGTGGACGGACAAACACTGACAATCACAATACATCACCGCTTTGAAGCGGGATGTAATCGATGTAAATATTTGTTTACTACCAATGCAATCATGCAAACCCATCTACAATAGCTTCCTCCTACTGTTTATTTGTGCAATGTATTTTTCTGTCTGTTAACTGTAGTCATGCTTTGACAGTTTGTGTCATACTTAATGCTAGAGTGTCTTCTTCAGTTAATCCTCTAAACCGTGACATTAAGCGTTAACACATGACTCGTGTTCTGCACGTGTATAACAGATTTGCATTGCAGCAGGGTAGTATATGTGAACAAGACCTGATTTAAATTCCTCTTTGTAAAGTTCAGTCCAATCAATAGGATGTTCACAGCATAGAAACATGGCAACACAATAGTGTCTATGACGTGTGTAGCTGTGATCTGAATGCAGCACGGGAGGAAGGACAATTTGCCAAAATCAATAATTAAGTCCATGGCTATGCAGTCATTTCAGAGCATGTCAGTTTGCCCACAGGTCACACTGGTTAGTGTAGAAAGCAGATTTAATATGATACAGACCTTGTTGACTCAGACTGAAGGGTAGTTGGAAATAGCACACGCTTCATGTAGTAGAAGAAAACATTGCAAACTGCAGAGTGCTGTAATATCCATTTCATGGGTTGTCAAAGGTGAACTATACATGTAATGGAAGAGTGGACTGTTTATAGCACTGCATAGTTATAATCCTATTAAATTGGCATACTTTTAATCAGAACAATGCTGAAATTGTTTATTAATAAATTTAACAATTAGGGATAAATGCTTTATATTAAAATGGCATAAAAATTGTTTTATGAGTTGACTCAAACTTGGTTTATTGAAATGAAATGCTAAATGTGAAAATAGGAGATGTACTGTAAATAAAACAGGTACTGTATTTTTGAGAAATTTTGAGACATTCATTGAAAAATCACATCTTCAGTATTCCTTTTTCATGGAGAAAACAACACAATATCAGTGGGAGTTATTTGGACAGTGTGTGCGTTTCGCAGTTGTTGTTTGTGGTTTGTTACTCAATCTTTCCTTGTCAACTACCTAAATGAGGTTTTCTCTTGACTGATTTTTTTTTTCTTTAATTTGCTTATCAAGTTTGAAAGCAGAGGTACTACTTCTGGCTCAAGTTCATATGTGATTGTTGTTTGATAAATATGTAATGAAAAGGTGACTTTATCTTTATCTTACCAGTGATTATCTTGAAACAGCATGAAACCCAATTAGTGAAGATGTTACTCTTAAAAAATAAAATGAACATTGTTGATTGGGAATTGAAAATCTTTAGCTTTGGCCAGTCAGACCATACATTGGATCACGTTACTTTAGACGTCACAACATGGTGACTGGCACTTTTAATTGTGATATTTTATAAACCAAATAATTTATGCTGGCTAATAAATACGTATTTTTAGGAACACGTTTTCTTTAAACATTTCAAAACAACTGGTGGTGTACTCTGTAGTGCTTACATGGACCACGCAAATTTTGGATGCGTATAGAAAACGGATACATTTAAATAAGTTTGTGAAATTTATTTGGAATATCACGAAACTCAGAGGCCTCGATTTGATAATAATGATTAACAAAGGAGTAATAAAAAATGAAGTTTGGTAAAAAAAAAAGATTCGCAATTTTGATTGCTTAACTCCTTTTTCCCATTTTTTTCATAATTTTCCTTTTCTTTGCTCTACTTTTGTTCACTTCATTGTTCTCAACTCTTATGCTTTTTAGCGTCTTATGTTTTTTTTGGTTCTCCATATTTCTTCTCCCTCATTCTTTGCCTCTTGTCTCCTCATTACTCTTGTTTCCTCTCCTCAGATCGGCTTGTAATCAGCTTTCCAAATGAGTGACGGGGAGTGTGACTTCTTCTGCTTCTTCCGCTGCTGCTGAGTGTAGTCTCTATGCACCTCAGACAGACTGGAAGGCAGGGTGTGTCTGAACAGTGTCACAGGCAGGTGGAGAGGGGCGTGGGAAGACGGCTCCCGCTGCAAACGAGCTATTTCAGCCAATCGAACCACTAGGATCCGACAGGTAGGCCAGCTGTCTACCTGTCCGGGTTATTGATTCAATCGACTGGATGTCTGTGGACATGAACAGCCAGGCGTCAGACAGTAATGAGGAAGACTTTGGGGTGAACTCTGAAGAAGAGGAAGATGATGATGGAGGAGAGGAGGATGATCAGGGTGATATTGCAGGTTACTACGAAGGCGTGGCCAGCGATGTCGAGCAGCAAGGCGCTGACTCCTTTGACCCAGAGGAGTACCAGTTCACCTGTTTGACCTACAAAGAGAGTCAGAGGGTGTTGACAGAGGAGGTGAACACTGTGGCTGCTGCACTGAAGGTGAGCTCTTCGCTAGTTATGTTTGTGATGCTGTACTGTAATATTATGGTAATGAAACAGGATTCCTGACCAGGATCAAGTTAGTAGGAAAAATGTGTTGATAAATTGTGTCTTTCTCAACTGATACACCGGGTTGGTTGTAAAATAGTTTTGTTCACCCTCTTTGAGACGTAGCTTGCTTTCAGATCTCGCAGGCTGCCGTACACTTCATAGAATCCTGAGTTAAACTAGAGGTAGTTTCTCACCAGATTTTAGCTGTTAAGGTATTGTTTAAATACCTAATAAGAACCACACTGATGAGTTCAGTTACTCTTCCTGGCTTACAATCAATAAATAGCAAAAACTTGATATTGTAAAACTCTCCTACTTTATTTTACACCTGTGCTACAAAGGCATAAACCTGAAAAAGCTGACGTTGTCCACAGTAGAATGATAAATTGTGGACGTGTTCGAGGGACTAAAGGCACGAGAGAATGGTATTAACACATTTTTCAGGTACTGACTGTCCTGACTGAGTTATTAAGTTTGTAAAAGAGAAAAAAAAACAGTGAAGGTACGTGTTGTAAATATGTATGTGTTCATATGAAAACTTTTAAATATGATCCACTTTCCAAACGCGGATAAAATGTTGGACAAAAGGTGAAAGAGTAAATCTTACGTTCATTAAACCTCCTTGAAACCGTATTGCTCACGTCCATTCTTCTTTTGTCATCCCCGCTTCTCTCTTTTGCTTTCTCTCCTCCTGTTTTGTCTTTATCGCAAATCAAATTTAATTAGATATTCTTATTGAGTCCATGAAAACAATTTGTTTTATATTATTGGCTCTTGTCAGTAGCATGTCATGCATCTCCATGTTGTGTAATAACAGGATTTGTGACACAATGTGATCTTTTTAAAATGGATTGTCAGGCTTCAATAAACCAAAACATGCTGCATTTATAAATGAGGAATACAAAGAAATCTTGAGTGGGGTTGAGTGTTTTGTGTCGTTACAGATTAGCCGACATTCAAGTTGTTCATGTGAGGGTAGTATTTTGTTGCTTTGAATTGAATGTCATTGAAGTAACTAATCTCTCCCTCTCTGCTCTTTCTATTCTCAGGTTTTACCGGCAGTAGCAAAACTAATCCTGGTGCATTTTCACTGGCAGGTTACACAAATACTGGACAGGTAGTGTGTCATCTGCATCTTCCTTGTTCTTGCCTTTTTCATTTCCATTCATGGGGTCTCGTTTTTTTCTTTGTTGGTTCAATCAACCCCCTGTTTCCTCTTTTTAATACTTGTGGATTGTACTTTGTCATTATAATTCCGTCTTCTTACTCTACACCACTACACTGCAGTTTCAACATTTTCCTGCCTTAAACTCATTCGACTCTTGCTTCCATCTAGGTATAAGTCAAACTCATCTCTCCTGTTGTCAGATGCTCTAGTCCAGCCCAGCAACATCTGCAGATCAGTCACTGTAAGTAACAAATCTTTTGCAATAAATGAAGGCGTACTTGAACAGTAGTTTTTACCTGCTTTGTTAATTCCTCAGTGCAATTTTCTGTCATTTGTATTTAATGGAAAAGCTGACATTTACTGTAAACCTGTTGATTCAGTTCTAACCATGTCCTTTATTTTTGTGAACACTATTTTGAATAACCTTTAAGCCTACACCCACACATTGAAAAACAAAATCTATTTTATCTGTAGCCAGCAATGTCACTGATTCATCACAGTCACCTTAATGGCAGCAAAGTAGTTATTATTGTAATACAGGAGATAATCCAGTGATAGTAGATGGATTTTATAAAAACAATAATACTAACAGCACCAACACCAAGAATAATTTCATCAAATCAGACAAAATAAAAATCTCTGCTCAGATAAATAAACCTACTCTACAAAAACAGAATTATTATAGTAACGCACATGTGATAAACGCTGGAGTTCAGAGAAACAAAATTGTGTTTCATACAAGTCGGTTCCACAGAAAGCATCAACTCCTGATTACTGCAACCACTAAACTGCTGAGGCTACTAGTGATAATAGCAGCACTAATAATAATAGTATAACAAAAATAATATTAATAATAATACTATAATAATGTAACAAGGAGATGAGGTTAAAATACATAGAATACCTAAAATCACTCCTAAATGTAAAATGAGCCCACAAACTGTCCAGTGCAGTTTGTGTTTGATTTAAATCTATGTGCCATCTAGTCATTTAGCAGTAGCTTTTATCCAAAGTGATTTCAAAGTGTCGGCAACCGTTAAAGTATGAGGCAACTGAGACCTTGTAAATAAAAATACCACCTTATGGTTCTCAGCTATCCATAGGAGTTCAGAGGGATGAGATCAAGAAAGCGGTGAAGAGAGGGGTGTAAACAGAGAGAGGAGAAGGATAAGTGTGTTGAACCTGGAGAAGAACCTCCCTGATCTGACTGCTTGGGAGGTTGTTTCAACATTGGGGATGGCATATTCATATCTGTGTATCTGTTTCAGGCCACTCAGTCCCTCCAGTGCGGGGTGTGTCTACAGGTTGTCCGGAGAGACTCCCTTCTAGCGCTGCCCTGCCAGCACTCCTTCTGTAAAGCATGCTGGGAGCAGCACTGCACTGTACTAGTCAAAGATGGCATGGGAGTGGGTGAGTAGTAGAAAGGCTGTGTGAAGCATCAATGCTGTGAGTCGAGCTTTATTTGATGTCAGTTCCCATGTGATTCAGGGTTTCGCCTCAGTCTGAGTTTTAGCCTGTGTTCCTGTCAGACCAGCAGGTCTGCAGACCCCACTGAATTCAACAAGAGGAGCTACTCCTCTCTCCATGGTGCAAAAGTACTGCAGATTCAAACAGGACAAGTGTAAAAGAAGGAACAGTTTCTTTTACACTTGTTTGGAATGTGTTTGTGAGTGATTTGAGTTTGTGTGTCTGTAAAATTCCAAGTGACTGGAGATGTCGTAGATAAAGGAGTCACAGGTTTAGTTTAGTTTAGATAATTCCCACCTGCTATCCATTAACCAGGGAGGCATGCTCCTTAGTGATTTGTGTGTGTGTGGAATTCCTGAACCTTTTTATTGTAGGTGTGAGTGCATTTGCAATTGTGTGTATGCAGTTGTGTTGCTGCCCCACTATCTAACAATCTCTCTGATGAAGTCAGGCAGTGTAATGGAGCCTCCTGAGCCTGATAAGCATTGCTCTGTCAGCTGTTTTAAAGGCATAGTTATGGTGGAGGAGGATGCCACTCCATTATCTGAGTCACTGTAATTCAAAACCAGCCTGCTGGAGATTCAAAGTTAATATAATTGTCATTATAGAGTAGATCTGGCTGCTCTAACTTCCAGGCAGCACCACAGTTATTTAACACTTTAGCCTTCATTCCACTTAATGAAGGATTATTTGTTATATCACTTTGTTTAATACTACAGGTATCTGCAAAATTCTGTGACAAGATCTTTACTGTAATCCAGTTGACTAAGGCTGTGTTCATTCTGCAGGCATATCAGATTTCACTCCATATCCAATTTGTAGGGCTGACTGTTCACACTGTTTTTAGCAAGCGTCCAAATGCGATCTGGCTCTGTTCAGACTGGGCCACATCTGATAGGTTGCAGTAACAATTACATCGGGGCGGAGGTGTCATATAATTGCGACGGTGGCAACAACAGCAACGACGGCAAACATGAAGTTTTGTTACCTTAGCATATTGGCGATATCACTGTCTGTTAGAGGTGGAGAAAATCTCACACACACCAGACATCGTCAACTTCCTCCGTGTTTTGCTGCTCTGTAATGTGTGACGCTCTTCCTTCTGGTGCCTTGCTCTCGTGTCGCAAATATGATGTCACGGTCCGCCGTATCCAATTGGAGTGTTTGGCGCTGTTCAGACTGATCTGTCCATATCTGATATGAAACTACGTCCCGAATGTGGTTTCAATCCGTCCCACGAAAATCGAATATCATGTGGTATGTGACTGTTCAGACTACAAACGGCATATCCGATATCAATCTGGATCGGCTAAAAATCGGATAGAGGCGACTAGTCTGAACAAGGCCCTAAAGCTGAGATGTGTTTCTCTTTGGCCTTGGTGTGTGTGGGTTTCCTCCACCTCTACCAGAAAGTGATACAGAAAGTTCTGTTTGCATTTTCCCCCTGAAAGAGCCACTTTTTATTTATGCTTTCTGAAGATTTGAATGATTTTTTTACTTGGAAGTGTAGGCCTTCAGTTATTTAGGCTGGAACCTCTTTAATTTATGAGAAAAAAGGGTTCTTCAGCTCTGTTTGCACTTTATTTTTAAATCTGAGGTTTGTGTGTGTTCTTCAATCTTACATAAAGGCTTTAAATTTATTTGCCTGCGTCTACTTTTATTTATGGTAAAAGAGCTAGCTGTGCACTTAGTTAAATAATATCCTGCATTGAAAATTGATAATAACTGAAAATGTGGATATAGGGATTGGCAACAAGAGCCAAACTGGACTTGGGTTTGGACCGTATACTAAGGAAATTGTAATAACTGGACCTCTGTGACTTTTAATTGAATACCCCTGCACTAAGGTAACAAAACTTCATGTTCGTCGTCGTTGTTGCAATTATGTGACCTCACACATTACAAGCGCTGAA
This sequence comes from Antennarius striatus, assembly GCF_040054535.1. NCBI lineage: Eukaryota > Metazoa > Chordata > Actinopteri > Lophiiformes > Antennariidae > Antennarius > Antennarius striatus. Next base: position 15,365,959 of record NC_090777.1, on the reverse strand, counting down.
TAACGCCTCTGCCCCGAAGTCGTTGTTACGGCAACCCATCAGATCAGCCGATAATGTGGCCCAGTCTGAACAGCCAGATCACATTTGGACACTTGTTAAAATCAGTGAACTGTCATCCCTAAAAACTGGATATGGAAGGAAATCCAATACACCTGCAGTTTGAACGCAGCCTTTTTGTTTAATATGATCATCACTGAAGCCAAAATATGTCAGAATTCTATCATGGTTCCTTTAAGGTGTAAGCTCTTCACAGAATTTCCTCCACAATATTTTCAGCAATCAGGGTGGTGCCAATGAGGGAGGCGCATCAAATAGTTTTCATCTACTGAGGCAAGGACTTGTTTTTTGTGCAGGGAAAGGAACATACCACTTTAAATATGTTTTTGTAAAGAAGCAATTCACTTCCGACTCAAGTCCATCTACAAAATCATTTAAATTGCAGGCAGTTGGGTCCTTTGTCTGGATGGTTCAGTAGCAGTTACTGTACTTACGTAAAAACACATATTGAGAAATTCAAGAAGCAAATAAAAAAGTGACAGACAGACCTTCTTCTTGTCTCAGATGACGTTAGAATGATGCAATTTATTTGTTAGTAAAGAAAGCCCAATACATACCTACAGCATCTGAGAGGCAGTGTGAGTACTGCTCCTCTCCCTACACCCTGTCAGTGACCCAGAAATCCTTACGTTTAGTGTGTGTGTGTGTGCGTGTGCGTGTGTGTGTGTGTGTGTGTGTGTGTGTGTGTGTGTGTGTGTGTGTGTGTGTGTGTGTGTGTGTTTGTTCAGGAATCTCGTGTATGGCTCAGGACTGTTCCCTGCAGATGCCAGAAGACTTTGTCCTGCCGCTGCTGCCAACAGAGGAGCTAAAGGACAAATACAGACGCTACCTCTTCAGAGACTATGTTGAGGTGTGTGAGGGTGTGCGTGTGACACAGATCCTGTGTCAAGGTTTGCATCTTTTACGAGTGAGACATCAGAAGCATTTGATGAGATGAGAAAACCCTGAACCCTGGTTGTTTTAACAAGTTAATTTTTGAGGCTTCCTCACATCTCCATGAGATGAGTCCCTTCACTTACTGCTTTATCTTGCAAGACTGGCCAATTAGACTTCAAAGTAAGCTAGCAATTTTTTAAAGATTTTGCCTCATTAATTCTAATCAACACTCATGCTTATTTAACATTAAATGACAGCCACTACACTAGTACCTTGAGATATGAGTTTAATTCTTTCTTTGACTGAGCTCATGAGTCACAGTTTATTTACTGCACATAGACCTTGTAGATATGACTTCTATGTGCACCTCTTCTTCTGTTCTGTCACTCGTCTCACACAAATTAACATCACACATCTTGACAGCTGGCTGATTGTGTATCCACATCCACCTCCTCGTATTTGTTTCTGTTGTAGATCACAAGTTCCACTTTGTCAGTCAAAAAACTCGTAACTCAAACAAATTTTCCCCGTTTAAAATAATACAAAATTAATGGTATTTCTGCTGCTCACATGGCAGTTATGTCAGCTATTATACGATGAACCTCTTCTATGATGTTCAAATGATATAAAGTAACAGTTCATGCTGTATTACAGTTCAGTAATTTGTAGTTCCATCTAAAGTGTTCTCAATCAACAGATACTCTGTCATCTCTGCCTTTTTGACATTGTCCATGTGTAATTTATAATCCATCTGTCTCGCTGTCTCAGAGTCATTTCCAGTTGCAGTTGTGTCCAGGCGCAGACTGTCCCATTGTTATTAAGGTGCAGGAGCCCCGGGCACGCAGGGTGCAGTGCAGCCGCTGCAGTGAAGTCTTCTGGTAAAAGTCACACCACACACTTAAGTCCACCTAGATCACGACCCCCCACCCCCCAAGCATTTATTTTTACAATAACCAGGAACTCTTGTCTATTTCCGTAGAATATTTGTGTTTAAGTACCTAACATATCTACACTTAACAAAAAAAAGAAAAGAATGCACAACACAATTGTTAGACAGTTTTGTCAACTGTGGTGTAGGATTCAATTATATTATCAGACTGGTGTCTGAATATGCACACAGTCTCCTTATTGAGCTATTTATGCTATATTTTTTTTATATTAGTGTCAAATTCAGTCTAACAAATCCCCAGTTAGTTTTGCACATTACATACAGATGTAAATATATATTTTTTATTATAAGATGAATCTGTTGGGTTGTTTTCTCTTGGAAAAAATGCTTTGTCATACAGGACAAATAACCTTGAACTGAGTTAATAAACCCGGAGGATGAAGCTCAGCGTTATGTACTTGTAAAATGTGTGATCTCTTCTTTCTCTCTTTCTCTCACTCTCTCACAGTTTTAAATGTCGTCAGATGTACCACGCACCCACAGACTGTGCAACAATTCGGAAGTGGCTGACCAAATGTGCAGATGACTCTGAAACGGCTAACTACATTAGCGCACACACTAAAGATGTATGACTTACTGTGTACGCATTCGTTATGCAGCATGCATATACACAAGCGCTATTCGCGTTCAATGCAATGTACATAACGCATTCTTTAGTTTAATGCACTTATACAGCAACATAAAATCTCATAGTGAGACACTTAAACTGTTCCAGACTTGTACAGCAGATATGTTACGTAATTTAGCCAAACCTAATTTTTCTAATTCTCCACTAGTGTCCGAAGTGCAATATCTGCATTGAAAAGAATGGAGGGTGTAATCACATGGTAAGTCTTTTCCCTTTTCATTGTTTCTGTTTTATTGATGTCTTAAGGAATTTCAACTTCTCTTGAATCACTGTCATGCATTTCGCAATTTAAGGCCTCAAATTTATTGATTTTAATATCAGTTAAATTAGCTTTAGCTTTGAACTACCCAACCTTTAAAGGTCAAAGCTATGCACTTGTCAGGTACTACTTTCAGGGTACCCTGACCTACTTACTAAGGGTAGGTCAGGGTACCCTGAAAGTTGCAGGACGTTGCAGTCTCTGACTGTCTTGGTTCTTCATGAATTTGACTTTTTCTTGTGTCTTTGTTTCAGCAATGCTCCAAGTGTAAACACGGTGAGTCTCCCAGCAGCATGAAGTCACCGGACACTTTGCTTTTACCCAGTAGAACAATACAGGACAGCATCAACCATAATTACAACATTTTAAAATTATGAAATTAGTTTCTGAAAGTGGATTTTTTTTAAAATTGCAGTTTGTACATGGTATTTATTCCTTTGCACTTTTTGTCTAAAGGAAACAGTTGATATAGAAAATCCAGTGGGGTATGGGGAGAAAATAAAATCTTCATAAAGAAACAAAACTCTACAAGCTACAAGTTGAGAATTGTTTTTCACTTTGCCTCCATCCAATGTGTCTTGACTAATGTGCATAAACCGACATCTAGTCCATCATCTGGAGAAACAGAATATCTAGAGCCAATATCAGAAAGAAAAAGTTACTTTCTTTTGGGAGATTAATTTTTTCATTTTTTGTATGTATTTCACACATATACACAGGCTACAACACAAGCACACAGGCGCACACACACACACACACACACACACACACACACACACATTAAGGGCTTGTAGGCATGCAAATCATGGAGAAATATAGTTAAATGATGGGCAGCTATGTAGCGCCCCAAGGGCAGCTTGTGGAGATTGGTGCCTTGTTCTAGGGCACCTTGGCAGTGCTCAGAAGGTGAACTAGCACTTCTCCAGCTACCAGTTCCCACTCCACACAGGTCTTGAACCAGTCACCCTCCAGTCCCCAAATCAAGACCTAGTGAACTGAGCTACTTGCTCCCAGATATCCTCCAGTTTAGCCACAGTAAAAACACAGCTGAGCTTTTTGACTGTTACAGAAGACTTTTAAATGTGTTTTTCTTGCTGCAGGTAAAATGTAATGCAGGGATATTGTGGAGTTCATTAATGTCTGGTTTGTGTTCCCTGCAAGACTTCTGTTGGATGTGTCTTGGTGACTGGAAGACTCACGGCAGTGAATACTACGAGTGCAGTCGCTACAAGGAAAACCCCGATATTGTCAACCAGAGCCAGCAGGCTCAGGCCAGAGAGGCTCTCAAGAAATACCTCTTCTACTTCGAGAGGGTGAGTGGCTTTTGCTACGCTCAAATTACATGAAATAAAATATTATGGGTAGAAATAACTTCCTCATGGATGAAAATAGAGGATTAAAAAACTTCTAATGTCTTTATTTCCTTCCCCTATTGCTGTTCAAATGTTTACTTTTGATACCAAGGGTAAAATTGCAATGGTAAAAAATGTGGTAGTTCACGCTAAGGCCAAATGAAAAGCCTAACATTTTCTCACCAGTGGGAGAATCACAACAAGTCTCTGCAATTGGAGGCTCAGACGTACCAGAGGATTCAAGAGAAGATCCAGGAGAGAGTGATGAACAACTTGGGGACCTGGATCGACTGGCAGTACCTGCATAATGCTGCAAAGCTACTGGCTAAGGTACCGACACAAATTGAACTGCAGCTGTATCTGTGTATAAACTCTAAATGCAAGGATATAAGAAAAGAGATGAGCTTTTACTTTTGAATATTCAAATTGATGTTAATTTAGTATAATTCATTTATTAATAGAAAGACGTTTATACGCTACCATTTGTTTTGTCGTGGAAGTGTTTTTGAGAGCTTGGCGATGCATCAATATTGCCAGAAGGTGGCAGCAGTTTACTGCAACTGATATGAGCAGAACAATTACAGTACAGTAACTGGCCACAGTGGAGCTCATTCAAATAAATCAAGGCAATCAATTCATAGGGCCCCTCTTCCCACAAGTTATATATCCTGATTAAATGTGACTCCTGTATTTAGGCCATTTCACTTTGAACATGCAGTAATCCCTTGTTACTCGCGGTTAATGCGTTCCAGGACCACCCTTGAAAAACAAAATTCCGTGATATAGCGATAAACTATTAATTTTTATTATTTATGGAAATTTAAACTTTTATGAACCCTCCCAATACTGATATTAAACCACCTTATTACTGTATTACCTTTTCCCACACTCTGATAGACTGTCTTTGTATTAAAGAAAAGTGTTTCTTTAACATGGAAGCGTGCTGTGTTCTGTGAGTCTCAACGCAGCACACACACGGGCGCTGTTAGCCAATAACCTGTGCGTACGGTATCACGTGACTACCTATTCAAGATCTGCATTGTAGTGAAGCCGTGCATCTTGAAGCACGAATAAACGAGGGATTACTGCATACACCAACCTTTCCCTATCACCTGTTTGATTGCCTGCCTCTGATAAAAGCTTCATGCTAATATCTGTAACTTAAAGCATCTTTTATGGTTGAAGACGGTCGAGAAAAAAACAATATGAGCCAACCCTTTATCCTGATCAGCTCTCATTCAGGCCCACTGGGACAATGCTCACTTTTTCGCATGTTAACCTGTCAAGTAGGCGTAGTAATGTAATTGAATAAACATAATCTAAAGGCCCCTCCTGAGCCCAGCTCTTAATCTTGACCCAAATCAAAGTGTTTTAGTTTTCGGTGCTACACGACCAACCTTTCCTCAAAGTCACATCAAAATACAACAGGTTGTTTGCACATGGTAAGCAGAAATGGAGTAAAATAAAAACCATCCTTCAAAGTCAAAAACTCATGGATCTGTAACTTAATGTTGAACTCTGCCACATCCTCAACTCATCAACAGTTGATGTATCAGGTAGTTTTTGTGAAAAAACTGAATTGATCACTTGAACTCATGAGGTGTTGTGATGTCACTATTTAAAAACTGCATGCTCACCTTGTTTACACCCAGAGAAGTCACCGATCAGGCTTTTCTTTATCATCAGTGTGAACAAAGTCATCATGTAGTTACATGCAGTGTATGAACACACATGACACTCACTTTGTAAGTGTTACAAAGTGATACGTCAGCACTTATTCAAGGACTTTGGTGCCAGAATAAAAATGTCTCGCAGCTCTTTCACACCGCTGTCATGTTCTGTAAAACAGATGCAACCTAACTTCTGTCTAAACACTCAAGATTCTAGTTAGCGTTACCTCATGACTATGTCTCGTCTTCATTGTTTGCAGTGTCGCTACACACTGCAGTACACATATCCTTATGCCTATTACATGGAATCCGGCCCACGCAAAAAACTGGTGAGTCAGAAACATGTTTGTGGGCCTTTGTCATAGAATATGCTTGAAATGTTAGTGTGAAAATATTTTTGGTTACTTTTTTTTCTTTACCTACGCTCCCCGTAGTTTGAGTACCAGCAGGCCCAGCTGGAAGCAGAGATAGAAAACCTGTCGTGGAAGGTGGAGCGGGCCGACAGCTACGAGAGAGGAGTGGTGGGGGGTGAGGGGGAGCTCAGCGCCAGTGACAGAGGGGTAAGAATGTTCATGCAAACCACAGGAGAATTTCTGCTCATTTTAGAGGTTATCTGACATTTCACCTGTACCATCAAAATGTAATGATGGTAAAGTAACAATGTTTAATCCTTATTGGGGGGGGGGGGTTAAAGCGCCTGGTTGACAAACTTTTACAATTAGTTGAGTAATAAAAAAAAGTAGTTGGGTGAAATCTCACTTACATTTGGTTTTTAATTAAAACTGATGTTTTGTCTGTTTTTTTCAGGATCTGGAGAATCAGATGCACATTGCTGAGCAGAAGCGACGCACGCTGCTGAAGGATTTCCACGACACCTGAAGCTCCATCGCGACTGCAAAGCACCAGCATCACCCTCCTTCCTTCCTCCCTTTCTTCCTCTTCCTCCTGCTGTTGCTTCTTTCCATGATCATCCCACCGTGCTGTCATACTCACCCCCCCCTCCTTTCCGCTTCTGTACACTCTCTCATTTACATTTTCCTTTGTCGCCCCCTCCCCCTTATTCTTTTAATGCTGCAGGAGCACAGAATGGCATGATTGTATCTCCTTCCTCTCAGTCTCATCCTCACCTCATGTTCAGGTTTCTGCTTCATAGCATCAACTTATATTTGGTTAAAAGGTGAAGGTGGCGTTTTGAGATTCTTGTAAAAACCAGTATCAGCATTTAGTCACTGATACGAGCAGCTAAAAGCAACATGTAGCCTCTGAAAAGAGTGTAAGAGTCTGAGCTCTGAACATTATCCCTGTGCTGCTGGAGTGACCTTTAAAAGAACGTAAACGCTTTTATCAACAGAAGATGATGTGGGGAAGGGATCTGTTTTATTTGATGGTTTCAGAAAGACCATAATGAGTAGCGGGTTCTTGCTGGCAGCTCTACCTGTAGCAGTACTCTCTGTATTAGTCTGAACAGATGCAAACGATAATATTCTAATAATTGATACTTTTCATACATTTAAATTTCCGGTGAAATTCTGAAATAAATTACGAATAAGTGACAACACAGGTAAAGGAAATGTCTGGTAACATTCATGGATTCAATTTATTTCCAGTAGTTATTACAGAACCTGACGGTGTACCAGTGAAGTGTCAGAGATGATCCACCAGGAGATACGACCTTACATTCTACGAGCCTTTTTTACATCCTGCCATGAACATATACACGGTGTGTTTACTGTGGACAATGTTGATCTCAGTCCCGCATACTCCTTGATAGACGTTAAAAAAAATGCAATATTTTATTACATACTGTATGATGCATGTTCATGTACGCAAAATACTAAAGACTATAAAGAATGTGTTCTTCTTTAGGTAATATTTTTAAATTTTATTTCCACAATAAACACACCACCCCTGTTCGTTGCTGCCAGCGAGTTGTTGTTAGTCATTATGATCGAGGTAAAATACCATTTAGCTTCATTGAGTTTGGTTCCTTTAGATTGTCATACCAGTATTGTTGCTTGATTGTGTGCAGCTCATGTAGATTCGGACCACTATGAGCCAGACCTCCTCCATTGGTCAGATATTAGGTTGTGAGGCAGCAGGATTAATCTCAGCCATTTATGTACACTACAGAAACATGAATTTACCTGGTATTTGCACGCACATACACAAACACTCCTTCAGAAAATAAATGTTAATCATTAATTTTCCTCCTCCCCCTATATTGTGCTCTTCTTTGCATTCATCCTCTCACTTTCTTTTGGTCTTTATTTCCTCTTACATCCCTGCTCACATTGTTCACTTTTTTGCTGGAAAATGGCTGTTGATAGTTCATTTGACAAAAAGAGAAAAATACAAAAAAATTGTAATTTTCAACGGTTGTACATTAATACAGATAGAGTTACTGAGAGTTTTTAAAACCCGGACCTTGTCTCTTGTGTGTTCATTACGCAAACCCAAACTCTGGTGTGGAGCAGGCTGACTCGGACTAAACCTCAGACGTACTGAGAAATAAATGCCCCCCCCCCCCAGCCATTGTTTTGTTTGTCTGAAAATATTTAATTCTCTCAAGGAGTGGTTAGCCTTTTATTTTTGGCAAAAGGTGATGTGAAAAGTCGGTATAACGCTCGATGAGGCCAGATTCAGAAGATCACTGAGAATCACTGCTGTAGCCCTACCCTCAGTAGACACATACTGTATTACACATAAGAAGTTATATTTAAATATACCTTTTACATACACATATTCAGCCGGTTTTAATTTCACAATTATGTTTCTGACAGCTTTCTTCATTTTAGGTCCACACATGTTTCAAACATGTTCCTAACCATTACTTGTAGTCAGTGACATTGATCTATGTGAACCAGTTATATTCGATCACAATGATCACAACTACTTTAGTCTGTCTCAAATTAATCTGGTTTCCGAGCTCAAAACAGCTTTGATGACACCGCTTTATTTTTTCATTTTATTTAAGTGGGGTGTTTTTACCTAAAACACTGCTTTTCATTTAATACTTTTTTTAATGCTTTATTTAGGCCACAGATAGTGTGCAAATATACATATTGTAGTGCACTATATAACAAAAAACATAGCACAAAAATCCATTTTACAAATCTACGGTAAATGTTATGTAATGAATAACACAGACCAAATACGTTACTTAAATCTACTTGTCAAACTGGATTTTAAATGTGGGAATTAACAGTTTATTGATGAACCTTGTTCATTTTCCCAGAGGGCAGAACAAAGCTCTTCAGAGGTGAGAAGAGGCATTATGGGTAACCATGTGCACCAAGCAATTTTGAGAAAAAGTACATAAAAGGACTAACATTTTCCTTTGGAATCTTTAAAAGACATTATGACCTTGACTTCCTAATATAGATGATGGTAACAATGTTCCAGAATAGTCTTAAATCCTCTGCTGCGTGCCTGATCTTATGCATGTGTGTGTCCTCCTTTCACCTCTGCAGTAATATGAGTACAGGGAGGATCACACTGTCAGGTATTTCAAACTCAACAGAGGCTTAACCTGTTTTGAAACTTGTTATGTGGGGAAAAGTTCAGCAATGATAATGCTCTATACACAATTGCATGTTAATACAAGTTGTTTTTAACGTAATTTACCCACTAAACTTTAAAGAGCTGGTTACGAAGGCCTCTGAGTTTGTAAAAGCAGAATGACACAAAGTTGAGGAATTAAATCCAATATCATCCAAAATCAAACTGGTATCCCTACCACCATAATTAAAGGATAGCAACAGGAATTGTCTGTGTAGGTTCTCATTAATCCAGGCCATTGTTATCTAAAGTTGATTAAATGAATGCACTGGACTTGAGGAAAGTTCCTTGAAAACGTTTCACCTCTTATCCAAGAGGCGTCTTCAGTTTTCGTCTGAAGGATGGCAACAGGAATTATGACAGGTAAACATTTAAACCTGGATGATTTATTTATCTTATACCACTTCATCCGCTGTGGCTGGGGGCTGGGGCCTATCCCACCTGACTGGGCGTGAGGCAGAGGAAACTCCAGGCGCGACGCCAGTGCACCGCCAAGGCACACAGACAAGAACACACTCACACCTACCCACTGCGCCTCCCTCTGACATTTATCTTAAGTATAATGTAACATTTACTGATGATTGGAGGAAAGTTATTCCATTTCCTACAAACTATTTCAACCGCTAACCCTCTTAACTATATTTTAAGGGGCAAGCTAAAAAAGTGCACTTGAAAATAAGGGGTAGATTAAAAAACTGGTATTAGGCCTAAATCCCCCAGCGGTTTAACTTAAAAACAGAAAGCCAAGTACTCATGGCTTTATTAAAACACACTTATGTGTAGAGAGCATGTCTGTAGCTGCTGCAAAACTGAGGACTCAGAATATAGTCGGAGAACATTAAATGACTAAATTGTGAGACTTGTCTAAACTCACCGACAGGCCACAGATTGAAAAGTGACACAAGTGACTGTCCAATAATGGTGAGAAACAAAAGATTGTCCCCCAAGACTACAAACTTAATTAAAAGAATAAAATCAGCAACACAAACACCAACGGACCTATCAGGTCTCACTGCAGGACGGCCAGGACGACTGCAATCAGGGAGCCAATCGAGGCCAGAGCATTCACCAAGCTCCATGCCCGACACACACACTCACACAGCAAACATAAACCAAAAGACAAGGAATAAAAGTATAAAATGTAAAGACTGTGCGAAAATAGCTATACTGTACACACAAACTAAGGGGAGTGTGGAGCTGAAGTAAGGGACCCCGACCACCGATAGCTTCACCGTCCAAAGACTCCCACTGTCACCGGCCCCGCAGCACTCATGCAAAGGAAAAGACAATTAAACATGTTAAAAGTTAGCAAGACTGCTGCCACAGTCCAGTATATTGTCTTGGAGGGAAAGTAAATACGAGCCCAGAAGAAATACAAGGACTACAAAAGGGCACAATAACCTAACAAGCAAAGTGGAGAAGAATAAAACAATGAAACAAAACAATGAAAACAAAACAGCTGTGGCAGTCTATAATGAAAGAAAGCAGGTTAAATGAATAATGCTTCAGGCAGATAAACTGATTCACACACAAAAGAAATTGGCCTTTTACCTCCTCTGGAATAACCCTTTCTAGGAATCCACCTGTGTGAGCAGGAGGGAAGCCATTGAACAAAACCAAAACAAAAGTGTGACAAAGAAATCTAAGAAAACATACAAAGTACATTCACATAAAAAACAAGACAACTCTCATCAGCATGTCACGTGCAACGATCAACTCCTGAGCCAGAAAGGAAGCATGGTAACAGTTTATACCAATTCCTGGCGGATTGGTGGAAGGAGCTGACTGCTACCAAACTCTGGTGGCTCAGGAGGGACATTCTCTACTGGTCACATCTGACTCAAAATTCAAGACTATAAGATGGTCCCACAGTAGAGGAGTCTGATGACTGCAGGCTCTGGCTCCTATTTTAGTGATGGAGACCCTAGAGATCATAAGGAAGCCTGTATCCTGTGAGTTTAATTGTCTAAATGTTGTAAACTCTTGAGCCCTTGAAGGATTTCATATTTTGTTCTGTTTTACAGGGAGACATTGCAGGGAGGTTAATACCGGAGATGTTCTCAACAATGGAGTTGTTGTAGCTGTACTGCCTGGAACTAAAAAATCTGTGGCTTAAATTTTCTTAATCTGTTTTGAGACGTGCAAAGAAGGGAATCTCGGAAATGTGTTTTATACGGAAGAGAAATGATTTATCCTGGTTCAACATAACTCCCAAGATGCCTCACAATGGAGTTTTTATACTGCATGCAAAAACTGTATTCCAGCCCCATTAATATGTCTATGTCCTATCTTTTAATGTTAAAGATAAAATTTAAATTAAGTATTATATGGGGCCTTTTCTGAATAAAGGGTCATCTGCCAAATTTCTGTTCAGGTGGTTTTATATAATCCTGCTAAACAAACAAACAAACAAACAAACAAACAGGCAACCTAGAAAGCGTAACCTCGTAACATTACAAATTACTTCATTTACATAAAAATACAAACTTCTCCCATTCAGTAACCACCGCCAAAAATATGTGGGCGGGTCGACCGGACGTGACGTCACTTCGGAAGCCCAGTCAGATGAGAATGTCACGCACGTGTCGAAGGAAGATGAACAAACACGGCGGAGACCCGACAGGCCTGAGGAGGGAAGTATAACGTTCACAGCGACCCGGCGGGTGTCCGGTTCTCCCTCTCCTGTCTCAGGCCGACAGACTGCCGTGTCCTCCCGGCTCCTGAGAGACGTGGGGCGGGTAGACGAGTGGAACGCGGGCGGCGGCACCCAGCATAGCACCAAAGTTGTCAGGCCTGTGTGTTTGTTCAGCGGTGTGTTCTGGGGGTTTGCTCCCAGAGACTGAGCGACTGCTTCGGGGAACTGGAGCGTCATGGCGGACTACCTGATCAGCGGGCAGACCGGTTACGTGCCTGAGGACGGGCTGTCGGCGCAGCAGCTGTTCACCGCGGGAGACGGGTTCACCTACAAGTAAAGACCCCTCAGTGTTCCCAGAACCGGGCGGCTAACACCGGTCCGGAGTAGAAACCCGGTGCCGGTCAGTGAGCGGCTCTAACCGGAGCTCCTCAAGTTAGCTAACATGTTCCCCGCTCCCGGTGCAACCTGTTGTGCTTGTAGATTGATATCATTGCATTTATTATATGAGTGTTATTTCTCTTTATTTTTCAAACTTTAGTCAACTCACGATGCAAAACAACTTTTTATAAGTAGATCAGTAATTCTTGTGGGGAAATACAGTCTGTTCTGTTGTCAGATGTTTTCTGGTAAAGTGTTCCGCTTGAAGCTGCTCTCGGAAAGCAGATCTTTCATTCCTTTTGTGCTCACACTGGTCCCACATTTAGACGGTGTTACCCGGTCCTGTGTTGTTATGGAGGACTGTTGGGGCTATATTTAGAGCGTCTGCTCGCTCGTCCTCCACCACAAAGCACACAGAGATGTAAAGTGATTCATCATGAAGTTCTACTAGTGACCATCTGTGAACTTAGACAGCCATGTCAAACCGCATGTTTTATTTGTTGAATGCGATAAGTGAGTGAAAAAAGAGTGAATATGATTATACAGTAAATAATATTATTGGGGGGTTTGAAGCTGATAATGGCTGAAATCTAGTCATGTTGATCCAGAACACTCTGCCCGGCCCGGTCTTAGATCAGGTGATGTTGGATCGAGGTGCCATTGAACGTGGTCTCCGCAGAATTATTTTGAAGGATCGGCAAAGCATGATTCTTTGAAGGTTGTCAAGCCACTTAATTTCCTGCTCAGGAAGCCACCATTTTCCTTGTTTGTCTTTCCACAGAACAAAATGTTGACCTAAACAAACTTCACATGGCCGTAAACAGCCATGTGAAGTTTTGTTTGGTCTGTTTTTGCTCATCTTTTTGATACAGCCTTTACTCTATTTACCGGGTCATTCAACTCCATTTTAAAATATAAGGCTGTTAATGGAACCTTAATGTCTGATTTGTTGATGATGATTCACAACTGTTGACATTGATTACATCTCACAAGGTGGTGATGTATTGTAATTGTCAGTGTTTGTGCCTTTGTCTGTCTGTCCACCAAATATCTTCACAATTGTTGCTGATAGAAAGATGTGGCAAAGGGGATGAAAATGAGATGATGATCTTGACCTTGAAAAACTAGGTCAAGGTCAAATTTTCACTTTTATGCCTTTTTAGGTACACATTGATCAGGGTAAAATTTTGAATTCAGGGGTTGCAGGATGTTGCAGTCTGTGACTGCCTTTTTCCACCTTTTTACTGCCCTGACCTCACTTTTTTTTCTTTCAGTGACTTCCTGATTCTGCCAGGCTACATCGACTTCACATCAGAACAAGTGGTGAGAGCTGATGGGCAAATATTTACAAAGGCATACAATCCAACTAAAACTGCTGCTGTTGTTTTAAACTTTAAATTATCTATGGTGGGCAGATCAGATCTTAGTTTTCTCAGGTAGTTTCATTTTACAGTGAGGCTTCGCATCTCCTTCCTGAAGGTGCTTTGACATCTCTTCCTGTTTGTTGTTCAGGACCTGACCTCAGCGCTCACCAGGAAAATCACCATGAAAACCCCCTTCATCTCCTCTCCCATGGACACTGTTTCCGAGGCCAACATGGCCATCGCTATGGCCGTAAGGACAATACAGGAAGTTTTTGTTGATTATTGGCAAACTGTGCTGCTCTCACGTTAACACTGATGTCTACCTCCAGTTAATGGGCGGCATCGGCTTCATCCACCACAACTGCACACCGGAGTTCCAGGCCAATGAAGTCCGCAAAGTCAAGGTAGGTTTTCTGATTATTGGCATGGATCTCAGTTCTTCCTTCTGTTCTCTCATTTGTATCACCTTTTGTCTCCTTTCGAAGATTTATGCCCCCCCCCCCAATCTTTTTCCTCCGTGTCATCTTGGGTTCTTATTATCCTGAGTCTTTTATATCATCACTTTTCTTTTCCCCTTATTTTTCCATATCTTTCTCTTTGTGTTTGCTGATGGTTTGGAGGACGTAAAACTGAAACAGCAGGAACAGTAATTCTAAATGATGATAGAAAATTAAATCATTTCTCGTTTTAAAAGTTCTCATTCTTCCAGCCCAATTCACCCACTTCCTTCTTACAGAGTCCCTTACAGACACTTAAACCTGCTTTCGCAATCACATCCTCCCTGCCACTGTTTGTATTTGTTATTGTGCTACACCGTTGCTCCTTCCTCTCCCTCTCCAATGTTTTTTTTTTCCTCACCCCTTCCCTCCCTTCCTCCCCCAGCGTTATGAACAGGGCTTTATCACAGACCCCGTCGTGATGAGTCCCAACGAGCAGGTGCGTGACGTATTCCAGGCCAAGGCTCGCCATGGGTTCTCTGGCATCCCCATCACAGACAACGGAAAAATGGGTGGCAAACTGGTGGGCATCATCTCCTCCAGAGACATTGACTTCCTGAAGCCAGAGGATCATGATCTGCCACTGAGTGAGGTGGGTAGATGTAAACCAGTAGCCAGAGGTAACTAAAACCCTGTTATTTGTATAGCACTTAATCATATCAGCAGACATTTCAAAGCGCTTAAACAGACAAACCCAACAGTCTACAGTCAATCTAACTATCTGCTCGCTCTCACTGCACCCTGTAAAACGAGCAGACGTCATGTTGCTGTTGGGTCAAATTTAATAAGGCAGAATCAAGCAGATCAGTCTCGACGAGAAACTCGTGCCAGATCAAAACATAATGGAGGTTTCCTGGTTCAAAATGGATAAATTGTTAATATTGTTGTTGAATGGAACTGCATTTTTTCCCAATACAGTGGTACCTCTACTTACAAAATTTATTGGTTCTGGAAGACATTTCGTAAGTAGAAAATTTCGTAAGTAGAGACGCGTTTTCCATGCAAATACCCTAACCCGTTCCAAGCCGCCCAAAATTCCGACATGTTTTATAAAGCATAAAAATGCATCAAAACATGTAACAAATATATGTTACGATTAGATTATTACACAATAAACAAGTTGTGCTTAATATGAAAAACAAAGAATAGAGTAAAGAATCAAAATGACGGTCATTTACCTTTTAACTGCTGTCCTCATTGTTTTTTGCCCTTTTTGGTTCATGCGCCCTTGAAAATCGATGTCGAACAACAGAGTGAATTCCAGTCCTCCTTTTGAACTTCTCCAACCACCCACGCGATGCCTTAAACTCCTTAAACTTCCTTTTGTTTTAATAATGTGGCGATTGTAGATGCATTACGGCCATATTCTTCGGCAAGATAAACCAAACACATCCCTGTTTCATGCTTTGCTATTATCTCTTGCTTTGTTTGTACAGACAAAAAAACTCTTTTCTTCGTCTTCTCCTCTTTCTTGTTTCAAAGACGCAAGGTGAGAACATTGCTAAAGGTGGAGCATCAGCATCTTTGGTTGACTGTTAGAGAAGGTGTCATGGAGCAGGGATAGCCGTCAGTGCACAAACTGGGAAATGTGTGATCGAATCAACCAGCATGAGCGGTTAAATCAAATCATGCTCTCTGTCCTACACACTGGACCACCACTGAAGCTCCAAACTACCATAAATACCGGCTTCTCGGAACGATGATGCTTCAAATCAATCCTGTATGCGTCTTCACAGGTGATGACAAAGCGAGAGGATCTTGTTGTTGCTCCTGCTGGAGTGACACTAAAAGAGGCCAATGAAATCCTTCAAAGGAGTAAAAAAGGTGAGGTGAATGTTAATTTCTCAGGAGTTATTCATGATGTGCTCAGATATCCTTTCATTTAGAAAGTAAAACACATTGACCTGTGTTTGTTGAACATCTGTAAACATTCAACTCTTTTCTCCTGCAGGTAAACTGCCCATAGTGAACGAAGAGGGCTCCCTGGTGTCCATCATTGCCCGGACAGACCTGAAGAAGAACAGAGACTTCCCTCTGGCCTCCAAAGACTCACGCAAACAGCTGCTGTGTGGAGCTGCCATTGGAACCCACGAGGACGACAAGTACCGTCTGGACCTGCTGGTGCAGAGCGGTGTGGATGTGGTTGTACTGGTGAGGACATGGGGACACATTTAGGAGGTGGTTTGTCTTGTTGAACATGGAGACTATTTAAAAAGATGTTGTCACTCTTAGACGTGATTCCTGAGAATCAATGGAGGTGAAGAGCTCTTCAGAAATTTGTAGCGGTGAACTTGGGTGGCGCTGAGATGGGTGGCAGCCGATCGCAGATCGATGTTTTGTGTTTAGCAAAACACAAAGTTGGGCTTGTCCAAAGATACACCTCCAAAAGCATGCGCTTCAGGTTGATTGGCCGGTCCCAAATTGCCTGAAGCAGTGAGTGTGTGTGCATGGTTGTATGTCTTTGTGTGTGGCTCCGCGGTGCACTGGTGTTGTGCCCGGAGTGTCCCCCGCCTCATGCCCTATGACAGCTGAGATAGGCTCCAGCTCCCCGTGACCCGCTACGGTGGATGAAGCAGCAGAAAATGAATGAATGAATGGGACATTTAAAGCACGTATGCTTGCCATGGAAGTGGACGAATGTACATACAGTAAGTGTCTGTTGACGTGTGACACCTGAACACAATGATCTCTTCCCCGGAAGCAGTTCTGTTTTGGGTAGATTCCTGTGATTTCATCTTTGGAATGGAAGTTTACCCATTCAGAGTGTGAGGGTCTCTACATAATGTCACGTTTCTTCTATATTTCCAGGATTCTTCTCAGGGCAACTCGATCTTCCAGATCAACATGATCCGATATGTCAAAGAAAAGTATCCAACCCTGCAGGTGATCGGAGGCAACGGTAACTCCACTTATCTTTACCGTCACACCTAACTTGTGCATAATGACCAAACAGGGTTGTGCATTTACCCTTTTTCAGGCGCATCTTGTAATGTTTGATCAACATCATAAGAGTAAAAAGACCAAAGATGCAAATCGGAATCATCATTCGACTAAAAAAATAATTTCAGCATCTTTGTGTCTGCAGTGGTGACGGCAGCTCAGGCGAAGAACCTGATCGATGCAGGAGTGGACGGGCTCAGGGTTGGGATGGGCAGCGGCTCCATCTGCATCACACAGGAAGGTGAGGAAGAGTTGTGGGTGAATGAAAACGATGTGCGGCATGTCATTTTGTTCAACAGCCTGATCAGCCCGAAATCCGTCACTCGTGTGATTAATTTTGTCAAGAAAACAATCATCCGGGTAAAGAAATGTCTGGTTTTGTCCTCTGGAGGGAATGAAAGAGATCAGAAATCCTGCCTCTAAGACTCAGGAACCCGTGATGGAAAGAACATCACAAAATTTGCCTCTTTTTCTCTAATCTGGCGTCGGTGACGTGTTGAAATTCCTGCTTGTGGAATTCCGTCTCTGGTGACTCTTGACTGATGAACTCTGATGGAATATTGTGTTCTTGAACAACCCGAATGATTAGAGGACATTTCACGGAGATACGGTGAGCACAGGTCTGACATTGTAGTCGTGTGCAGCTGTCACCGGTGCTACCAGGCTTTAGTGAAGTAACATGTAACGGTTAGATGATTTGATTTCATATTACCGTATACATTTTATCATCATCATCATCATCATTCTCTTCATTACACCTGAAGATTTTGTAAAGATTCTTTCACTTTTTTCGTTCATAAGAACGCGAGACGATTTACTCGGAATACTTTTTCATGATTCTTGAGGCGCTTGTTGTGCTTCGTCTGTGAGCTGCTGTTAGTGAAGGTAACAGTAGGAATAACAGCAGTGAATACTTGATGCAGTGATTTTTCAGTCTAGTGCTCTGGTTTGAGTTGGTTTTAACTATCTGTGTCCTTCTTGTCGTCTCTGACTCATCTCTTCATCTGATTTAAAGATTCGCTTTTTGTTCTGTTGACGTTCTTTTGCTTAGTTTTTACTTTCGTCCTTCTGACTTCTTTCTCAACCCTTTCTCTTTGCATTTTCCTCTTAAATCCCATCCTCTGCCTCCCTGTGCTGTCCCTTTATTGTGTGTGTGTGTGTGTGTGTGTGTGTGCGCGCGCGCGTGTGCCTGCACCTGTGTGTCCAGCCCCCCTCACTATACCACCAGCAATAAAGCTCCACAGCCCCAAAACCCCAACCACTGTTACAGGATACTGCAGTAAGTTTACCCGCCACCTCTGGCCTGTGCTGGCCTCCAGGAGGCTCCACCATCAGTGCCTGTCCGTCCCCCCCCCTCACTTGACAGTCTGCTGCATTGATTGGTTAACAGCTTGGCATTGGTAGACGTAGCAGGGGTCATGGTGACACGTTTGGTTTGTTCTGAAGCTTTTGGGGCTTTGGGGTTTTGCTTGTCAATGTGTTCTCACTAATCTGCTAGTGGTCCTGAGCGAATGCCCCCCCTCAAGACACACACACACACACAAAGACACAGCTCTAGTCTAGCGTCAAGGCACTGTAACACGTAGAGATCGTCTCAGTACCGTAGGGCGACACGCCGTCTCTGTTTGGTGAGCCTGGTGAACTGATCAGGACCAGGCAGGTTGTATTGTGTTTACTGTATTTGTATTGTTTGTATCGTATTATAATTTGTGATTCTAACTTTTTATAAGTCAACATGCAGCTTCAGGCAGACAGAAATGTGTCGCTAACGGTGATCGCTTCACCTTAAGCTGATTTACATCCTGACCTGGTGAGTGGCGTCAGCGGCTTTGTGTCGTGTAGCAGCATCTGTCAAGAGGAAGGACGAGCTGCTTCTATTGGTCCAGTTTAGTTCCTGTTTGTGTTTGTATGTTTTCTGAGGATTACATACGGGGTGCAGTCGCACAGTTACACCCCAGGCTATAAAGCAGCAGCGTGAAAAAGATTTGCCCAAGTCCTGTCCAACCACAGACCGCCTACTCGGCAATTTCTTTTTTTTAAACACAGACACCCCCCCCACCTCTCAGGCCTTCATATTGTCTCTAGAGGGTTGAGTGAAGGTCTGACAGTCCTGCCTCAATCAGGCTTCTTGTGTCACAAAACAAAACAACGGTAACAGAAAATGTTTCCACTGCTGTCGTTCAATAAAGTGTTTAGGCTTCGGTTCATTTTTAGTAAAATAAAACTTTTTGATTTGTGTGTTTTTGTAAAAATCTGTCTTTTATTGTGAGTGGATTCAGGTTTCCTCATGTTTACTTGCAATGAGTTCTCTTGTTTACTCTACAAACAAACAAAACAGTGTGTCTTTGTGTAGAGAAAACATAGCTGCTACCCCTGCTTCAAAGTTATGTATTTGTGTGTGTGTGTGTGTGTGTGTGTGTGTGTGTGTGTGTGTGTGTGTCAGTGCTCGATTGGGGCCACCATTAAATGTTAGATTATTCGGACTAGTTGGTGGAGTGAACGATCATCAATGGAAATCCTGATGAAATTCAGTTGTTAATCACTGTTCAATGACTCAACTTCCTGCTTCCTTTTCTTTAACAAACATGACAAGGAGTCACATCCCCAGCCTGTCTGCTCACTGCGTGTCTGCTTTGAATCACCGTGCATGTTCATGAAAACTGAACTCTCAGTGTCAAATGATCCAATTTGGGGGCTAAAATCCTGAAAACGTAATTTTAAAACAATATTTGACTGCTGAAGTTGAAAAAGGCAGCAATTGATTCCATTTTCAGAAATGAATGTGTTTGTATGTGGGGGGGGGGGTGCTTTACTATTACTCTGTGAGACTGTTATGTGTTTGCTTGCAGGTGGAGGGTTGGTATAGTAGATAAACTGAGCATGGTCTTCATCATTCAGTGTCTCCTCTTCCTCCCTGCAGTGCTGGCGTGCGGCCGACCTCAGGCCACCGCCGTCTATAAGGTGTCAGAATACGCCCGGCGTTTCGGTGTGCCGGTCATCGCTGATGGAGGCATCCAGAACGTTGGTCACATTGCTAAAGCTCTGGCTCTGGGAGCGTCCACAGGTACGGATGGATGGGAGAAATATTGATGAGTTAAAGACAACAAATAAAAGTGAATGATAGATGATTGGAATAGAGTTTATGTTCCTCTGACCTGCCTCCTGCCTCTGCTTGTCCAGTGATGATGGGCTCGCTGCTGGCTGCCACCACTGAAGCTCCCGGGGAATATTTTTTCTCTGATGGCATTCGGCTAAAAAAGTACCGTGGCATGGGCTCCCTTGATGCCATGGATAAAAATCTGGGCTCTCAGACCAGATATTTCAGGTAAACCAACACAGAATTTGTTATGTAGAACACAAAGAGGATGAAAAGGAAGAGTTCGGCTCTGTTGGACAAGCAATAGCCAGTGTTTCCCAGATGATCAATCATTTTCCTCATTTCATTTTCACTAATTCACCTCTTCATCGCAGTGATGAAGAACAATGTGCCCACTAGTAAAGGAAGTGGCAAACATTTCACTCAATTCACTTCCATTTTTGAAAAGAAAAACATCACAATGGTAAACCCCACCAACACTCACCGCTGCCTCCTCTCTTCTCGCAGTGAGAGTGATAAGATTAAAGTGGCTCAGGGTGTTTCTGGAGCGGTGCAGGACAAAGGCTCCATCCACAAGTTTATTCCCTACCTGCTGGCCGGAATTCAGCACTCCTGTCAGGACATCGGAGCCAAGAGTCTCACACAGCTCAGGTAGGAATCACAGGCAGACTGATAACGACGCAAAAGTGAGCCTTTTGGCTACAGCAGCCTGTAGTGTTTTCACATCCTCAGTTTTTGTAGAACCTCCGTTGAGGTTATGCCAAAAAGTTCCAGGTACTTTTACTTCATGGAGTCGAGGCGGTGCTACACAGTGGAAAGATGACCCCAGAAACTATATGATGATACATCAAGTCAGCCAGTGTGTCTCTCGCCTTTTCTCCAGACCGCGGTGTCTCAAAACTATTGGATAGATTAGTTCTCAGATGTGTGTTCCCCCAGGATGAATTTTGCATGTTGACCTATCTTGGTTAAAATAAAGCAGGGGAATAAATCTAAATCTTTTATTTTAGTATATCTTTAATTATATTGTGGATTAGGCACACATGTTTAGCCTTGGTGTTAGGCTGTTTCTCTGTTTGTTGTTTCCAACTTCTTCACACCTGGTTCCTAACATCCTGTCTTCTGTTCCTGCAGAGCCATGATGTACTCCGGAGATCTGAAATTTGAGAGGAGAACCGTGTCTGCTCAGACAGAGGGTGGAGTCCACAGCCTGCACAGGTACACACATTCTGATGCACACTTCACATGAACCTGGTCTTCAGTGCCGGCTGTCTGTCATGACACGAGGCCTCAGAGTTGAGTCATGGATGTTGGACAAAGTTCTTTTCCACGCTGACTCACTCTTCTTCCTCCCACAGTTATGAAAAGCGTCTGTTTTGAGAAGAATCACAGCGATCAACCCACAGATAGAGAATCCTACCAACAGACGCATTATGCAAACAACACACACTTTTGGTCAACACACACACACACACACACACACACACACACACACACACACACACACACACACACACACACACAGCAGCACAAGTAAGTTTTCATACAGACTAAAATATATTGCACACATACACACACACGTGCAGTCCTCTACCAAGGATCCATCAGTCTTCCTTCCAGTGTCATCTATGCACTGCCTGTGTTCAGTGTAGCTGTTTGTGTGTGAAGGAGGTGAACGTGCTCGTATCTATCAGTGCACGTGTGATTGAGTCCTCCAATGCCTTCATGTGTGAAGAAAAAGGTCTCTGTCCATTTTACTGCAATAAATATTGTCCAATAATAAATGTTTTTCCACAAGCTGCTGTCTTCTGTTCATGTTATTGGTTGGCTGCCTTCATTTGATAAATCTATAATAGTAAACATTGGGTGGAAAAGAAATCAAAGGAAGATAAGAACAGCATCAGAGAGAGAGAGACAGAGAGTGACAGATAGGCCAGATAGAGACAGTGTCAATATGGTTAAGGTTGCTAAAGTCAAGGCACAATTACAGCTGCGTGGATGACTGTATGGCGGCACGGAGGAAGAAAGGAAGCAGGACCCCAGCCGATGGATAGTTGAGGGGTGGTACTGGTGGGCTTGGAGGTGCAGGTCCACAGAGGAAGGTCCACAGCTGATGGGCGGATGAGGGGTGGAGCAGTATGATGACACGAAGGAAGAGAGGCAGCAGGACCCCAGTCGATGGTTAGGTGAGGGGTGATACTGGTGGATGGGAGGTGCAGGTCCACAGCAGATGGTCCACAGCGGATGGGTGGATGAGGGGTGGAACAGTGTGGTTCCACCCCTCCACCCGCTCTATGTCCTGTGAGGACATAGAGCACAGAGACTCCAGGGAAGAAGTTTAGTTAGTAGGGTGTGATTG
This sequence comes from Antennarius striatus, assembly GCF_040054535.1. NCBI lineage: Eukaryota > Metazoa > Chordata > Actinopteri > Lophiiformes > Antennariidae > Antennarius > Antennarius striatus. The sequence goes on along the minus strand of NC_090777.1, from coordinate 15,343,340 downwards.
GAGACTTGGAGAGTGATATCAGAGAGGAGGAGGAGAAACAGATGGTTGGAGAGAAGGAGGAGGAGAGAGGAACTCAGTGAGTCTGGATGTTGAGTCTCCAGCAGTGTAGGTCTATATGAATATAAACGTAGTAACCTAAGTTGCCATTAATTGTCAAATTTATGAAAAAGAAAAGTTTTAAGTTTAGTCTTAAATAGTGAGAGGGTGTCTGCTCCCCGAACTGAGGTAGGGAGGTGGTTCCACAATAGAGGGCCTTGATAGCAAAAGGCTCTAGCCCCCGTCCTACTTTTATAAATTCTAGAAACCACTAGTAGGCCAGTATGTTGAGAGCGTAATGCTCTAGATGGATTATATGGAACTAAAAGTTCCTTCAGATAGGTCGGTGCCTGGCCACGAAGGGCTTTGTAAGTGAGGAGGAGTATTTTAAAATCTATCCTAGCTTTCACAGGAAACCAGTGCAGAGAAGCCAGCACAGGAGAAATATGGTCTCTGGTACTGGTCCTGGTCAGAACACGGGCGGCAGCATTCTGAATTAGTTGAAGAGTCTTCAGTAATTTTTTGGGGCAGCCTGAAAAAAGTGCGTTCTAGTAATCTAGTCTGGAAGTGATGAAAGCATGGATTAATTTCTCTGCATCACTACGTTTTAAAATATGCATGATTTTAGCAATGTTTCGGAGATGGAAAAAGGCCGTTCTAGAAACCTGCTTAATGCGTGTGTTAAACGAGAGATCCTGATCAAAGATGACACCTTGGTTCCTCGCAGTGGTTTTGGCCTCAAACTTGATGCCATCCAAGGCTATCACATCACTTGGCACTACATCCCTAGCAGTTTTTAGGCCGAGCACGATGACCTCACTTTTATCAGAATTGAGATGCAGAAAGTTATTGGTCATCCAATCTTTAATCTCTTTGATACACGCCTGTAATTTGCACAACTGATTGACTTCATCAGGTTTAATCGAAATATATAATTGCGTATCATCGGCATTACAATGTAAGTTGATGGAGTGTTTCTTTATCAAATTACCCAGAGGAAGCATGTATAAGATGAACAGTATTGGACCAAGAACCGAGCCTTGAGGAACTCCATAACTAACTAGTTGACTGAGAGGAGTCGTTATGAACGTGAACAAACTGGGAACGGTCAGTTAAATAGGACTTAAACCACATCAGTGCTGATCCCTTAATACCAATTGTTTGGTCCAGTCATGACAGAAGAATATTGTGGTCAATTGTGTCAAACGCCGCACTAAGGTCCAAGAGAACCAGTATAGAAACAAGTCCTCTGTCTGAAGCCGTTAGAAGGTCATTGCTAACCTTGACAAGTGTCACATGTCCACATTTTAAGGTAAACTTGATTTTCAGTTTTTTTCTCCAAATAACTTTTCTGATGTTTCCATAGCAACTCAATTTAAACTGTTAAACTATGAAACCACTGAAAATGAGCCAATCACCATAACGATCCTGGTTTGTTTTTGTTTTTTCTTGTGAAACAGGTCCCTTAACAATCAGTGATCTTGTTGAAATGATTGATTTTTAAAATGTAGACATTAAATCACTTTCTTTTTAGCAAGCCCTTTGGAGGTGAAATCAGACATGGTGTGTTTCTTTGCAGGAGCTCTGGATGGAAAAGGAAGACAAGCTTTTGATAATCTTGAGCTGTAACTCTTAATAATATGTACATAAACGTTAAATACCAGTAAGTGTAAATAAATAACATTTGTTGGAATATCTCATTTGTTGTTGATTGTCATCCCTCCTCACAATTTTCTACAAAACAGAAAAGGCGAAGAGAACCGATTTTATCCCACTGTTGATACTTCTATGTGTGTGCACACACACACACACACACGCACACACACTGAGGTTACGTTCAGCGCCTCCAGTCCAGTGACATCCAGCCTCCTGTCATCATGGGTCGATAGATAAATTAGTCTCAGCTGGAACTTGAGCAGAGAAAAGACTGATAAAACAACTAAACCATTGTGCTGGATAAGTGGGCAGATCTTTTTAAAAAGTAGGGAAATGATTCTAAACCATCAAGTATTTCTTAATCAACCTCCTTACCAGTAAAATTAACACCTATTTGTTCATTCTGCAAGCCGGGGAAGGGGCTCAGTGGTGGAGAAAACGTTTAACTCGTAAGCTGTCCTGGGTTCAACTACCAGCATCTGCAGCCCTCCGGGGGCACAAGCCAGCGTGAACCATAAACCTGTCCCAAACCCAGATAAATCCAGCGGGTTGTGGCAGGACTGGAATCCAGCGTAAAAAAAAATTTTGTCAAATAAATATGAATGTTCATCTGAGAAAAGCTGATACGCTGTGGAGTCCCCTAACGGGAGGGCCGGAGGGCAGTTACTTGTTTACTCTGCAGCTCTGAGTACACAAAATCTTCTTTGAAAGATAGGGACTTTTTTCAGAATGTTACCAATATCATGAAAAACACCTGCTTTTCTCTCTGCACCACATTTCCTGGTGATCTGTGCACAGCTGAGGAGCCTGGCCTTATTTCCATGTTGGAGGTGTGGCTTTTTGGGGCAGGTTGTCAGGCCAGATTTCAGTGCAGCGCTGGACATCTTGGGTTTTTTAAGGTTAAGATTTTTAAGGTTTTAAGGTTAAGATGTCTCTCATCTGCTGTATTTATAGTTGTCAACATTGTTTTTCACTCACTCTGCATTTTGTACATAGATAAATGTAAACAGCCACATTTGATATTTTTCAAATGTTTCTTAATTCTTCACACCTGCTTAAAACTTTTGCGTCTTAATACGTCTTAAAACTAGACATATATGGGATCACAGTGTGGACCAGACGACGTGACACTGCATCGATATGTAGCTGTGATAGTCCAGACCTATTCACACTGATTTCATATCTATGACAGGTTATATCTGGGATAAAAACTGATCTGGATCTGATAATATATTAAATCCATTTTTTGTCGATCAACCCTACCCACTGATGATAAAAACATTGCTTAATTTGACAGCTGCAGGTTGTTGTGATGACATCATCGTATGAATACAAGAGTGGATGACCTGCTAATGTGGTCATCACACCATTACTGAAGGTAATGACCAGTTCATTAATGTGTGGAATTTGGTAAAGGTAGTTTGGAAAATATGTAAATATTCTCCAGATAAAAATAATTATGGACAGAAACACACCAACAACTATATCTCCTCTTATATTTACATCAGGGGGACAAATATTGAAGTTCATGATATAGGATGGAGCTATTTTTTTTCACGCACTGCATTTTTCCATGACTTTCTTAATCCAGGTGTATATTTTATTAATTTTTATTCCATTCCGTCCACATGATGCTTGTGAACTTTTTCGTTCGTCTTCCTTCTCTTCTTTTGTTTTCTACTCTTTTTTCCACACAAAACCCTGCAAATCTATCCCATCTGGTCGCAGATTAAACCAATCCATCTTCATTTATTCAGAACCAGACATTCTTAATCTTGACAGATATCATTGCATGTCAACAGGTTTTCATATTGCCATAACAAAACTCTTAAAATGCATGAACGATCGTCATAACATTCTTTTTTTTCTGTAACAAATAAAAACAACAAAGTGGACAATAACCCATTTTCTTAAAACTGATAAACCAAAAACGATTAAATTAATAAACAATTCCTCAATGTTCGTCCAGTTATCTCTTGTATACAAACTATGAGCATATCATCAATTAAACAGTTAGGTACTGTATCCCTAATGATGTACATCAATAAACATAAATTTGCATTTATGCTTTACTATTTGCACACAATTCCTTCTCCACTAGCATTTCTAAACTCTTATAGATTATTACTTACTATCTCTATCACTTTTTCTTAACCTAATTCCTGTCTCTTTTCTTTCTCTTGATCCACTTAATATCTTTTTCCTTTATATAACCTATTTTGCCTGACCATGTTGTGAGTGGGGCGGCACGGTGGCGCAGTGGTTAGCGCTGCTGCCTCACAACACGGCGGACCCGGGTTCGAGTCCCGCTCTGTGCGGAGTTCGCATGCTCTCCCCGTGTCTGCGTGGGTTCTCTCCAGGTTCTCCGGCTTCCTCCCACCTCCAAAAGCATGCGCTTCAGGATAATTGGCCGGTCCCAAATTGCCCATAGGAGTGAGTGTGTGTGTGAATGTATGTTTGTTTGTATGTGGCTCCGCAGTACACTGGCGTCGTGCCCGCAGTGTCCCCCGCCTCACGCCCTGATACTGCCAGGATAGGCACTGGCTACCCCGCGACCTGCGTTAGCAGATTAAGCGGGTTGGAAAATGAATGAATGAATGAATGTTGTGAGTTTCCTTTAACACTTCCAACAGTATTCAGCTTCTTATCCATTACAAGCTATTACACCCTATCACCATCTATTATACACTATTACATACTATTACAGATTGTGCGCTGTGGTGATGGACAAGCTGACAGACGAGGTCAGACAGGAATCTCCATGGACTATGATGCTTGTAGATGACATTGTGATCTGTAGTGAGAGCAGGGAACAGGTGGAGGAGAAGCTAGAGAGGTGGAGGTTTGTCCTGGAAAGGAGAGGAATGAAGGTTAGCCGCAGTAAGACAGACTACATGTGTGTGAATGAGAGGGATCCAAGTGGAAGAGTGAGGTTACAGGGAGAAGAGATCAAGAAGGTGGAGGATTTTAAGTACTTAGGGTCACACAAAACCTAACCTTAACCTTAGGGTCATCCTAACCCTCTGACTTGGCGATAAAGTCAGAGAGGCCAGACTGAGATGGTTTGGACATGTCCAGAGGAGAGATAGTGAATATATTGGTAGAAGGATGCTGAGTTTTGAACTGCCAGGCAGGAGGCCTAGAGGAAGACCAAAGAGGAGGTTTATGGATGTAGTGAAAGAGGACATGAAGGTAGTTGGTGTGAGAGAAGAGGATGCAGAAGACAGGGTTAGATGGAGGCAACTGATTCGCTGTGGCGACCTCTGAAGGGAAAAGCCAAAAGAAAAAGGAGGACATACTATTACAGATCCTCGTGTTACCTGCAGGGGAAGCATGACCTGAGGAAATGTGCTGCAACATGTTTCATGAAAAACATCAGCAACAGGAAGCTCTGAGGTCTGATGAAGGGAAGCAAAATTTAACCTCCAGTTTGATAAGAGATGGAATTACTTCAGTTTCATTATTCATCTTTAATCAATGTATAGTCGAACAATATTATTATTACTATTCAACCATATATTGATTAAACATTCCATATATATTACTTTGAAGCCAATGTATCGCTTTAGAATCAAGAGCAAAATATTTTAAATATTTGTGAAATAATTTAATTCTGACTCAAAGCCAAATTCATAATAATAACAACAACAACAACAACAATAATAATAATAATAATAATAATAATAATAATAATAATAATAAAACTGACATTTATCAAACTAAAAACAGAGGCTCTTGTCTGAAGAAGAAGAAGGAGAAAAATGTAGATTTTATTCTCTTGATTTGTAAATTATTTGACTTTGGTTTTTACTCCCTTATGTCTTTTACATGATCATTGATCCATGTCAGTGTGACAAACAGATTCTGTGTTACACCACTGATTTCTTCTCAACATTAGAAACAGGTGGCTCCTTCAATACATAGTAAAATATGGTACCCAAGAAACACAAACACTAGGTTACCAATATAGTTACCTTGTTAACGGTTTGCATTTCGTTTAGAAAAGAAACTAAATTTATCTTTATCCCAATAAAAAGTTTTCAATGTGGAATTGATGTAGTCTTCAGCACTGGCCTTCTCCTTGCTGCTGCAGGCTGCAAGGAGGATCAGGTGGGTAAATCCACCGGACTTTCCACACCGGAGTATTGATGGGACTCTTCCTAACGCTCCGTTGGTCACACCTGTCTCAAGTCACATGTGTGATGAACATGAGAGGAAGGTCCGTTACATGTATCGATCCAAGTCTACTTAATGTCTAGATTGTCAATACCGCCTGTTAAATTTAACCTTTTAAACAGTTTGGAATTTTAAGCCTCAACCAACTACAGAAATACATGGAAATACTGTGAAAATAAAATTATGTTTTACAAGTAACTACCACACACACGCACGTAAGTACGCACGCACACACACACACACACACACACACACACGAAGAATAAAGGACTTACCAAAAAAAAAGAAAAAATGGACAGAGAAGAAAGTAAATTTAGAGTGATCAGTACTTGAGTGAGTGGGAGTTTAAAACTGTGTTCACTTTTAAAAATAGAAGTTATTAAAAAAACTATAAATATCATAAAAACTATAATAAAACTATAATAAAAAGACAAATTTTTGAATTCTTAAGAAATCTTGACGTTCAGCACACAGCCTACATTATGTTATCCATAAAATAAATAATTCTAGTCATAACCGCACAAACACTAAAACAAATATTTGTCAGCTGGTTTCTAAACACACCCTTGGTTGTTGGTTGAGACGTCTTTCCAGAGAATCGAGAAACACAGAAAACTCATAAAAACCAATAAAATCAAACCCTGCAGGGTCCCTGCAGACCCTACTTCCAGTGGGTCAGACATGATCATCCTGAGGTATGTCAGCATACTTTCATCCTTAACAAAATGATAAATAACACACAACTGTCTGATTATGAAAACCTTAAAAACAATCATTGCAACTTCTGTCAAATGATTGATTTCTTCTCGAAAACCAAGTGAAGGAGAGTAAAAATACTGAAATTGTGCTTTAAGTCTTTCTAGCAGGGAGAGGAGCTGGGAGGGAGTGGAGGAAGTCAAGGAAAGGAGGCGTTTTTCTGCTCCGGAGAAGTGAAAGTGAAATACATTTCTTCAGTATTTAAAGAGGAAGTTTGGACTCCAGACCTGTCAGCAACCGGGACCAGAGAGGGAGACTCATGCCGACCTGAGACGACGGTGAGAACTTTTAATATTTCTCTTCAGACTTCATAATAACAGTGAAAACACTCCAGTCGTTCAGCAGCTGTTGCTGCTGCTTTAAATTTATTTTCATTCCACTGACTGCCAAGTCTGTGTCCTCAGTCAACCTTTTCTTCCTACTTGTGTGGCCTCTTCTGAACTCACTCTTTTTCCGCACTGTACAGCTCCTCATGAATGAACTCCTGCATTCATCTAACAGCCTTTCTTTCTTTCAGGGGCTGAAGTATAGATAGAACTGAAAGCATGATGCACCTTCTGTTATGTTATAGAGTAGTTTCTCTTTTTCTAACTGTTGCTTCTCTTTCTGGGATTAGTTCCCATTTTTCAGGATTTTTGAAGCATTTGAAGCAAACAGAATGAAGCTTTTAAAAAATCAACACCTAATTATTAGTGTAAGGTCAGTGAAGGACCAGAAATATCACCTCTCTTCTATTTGTTCTATCAGCTCCTCCTCGTCAGGCCGTCTAGCTTGTTTTTTTTTTCTTTCAGTTGATACACAAGTTTTTCTAGATGTGGCACCAATGACTCTTAATGTGATTGGACAGCATTCCCTCCAGCAGTGTTAAACAGAACGTCTTTGAGATTATTTGAATTGATTTGACATGATGCGGACACATCGGCTGCAGAAGGAAGTTTTAAAGTTTGTGCTTTGTGAATTTATTTCCTTTTTAAACTGTTCGTTTTTCCTTTCCTGCAACTTGGAGCTGAAATTATGCGATATAAGTATCAAGAATAAGCTGTTAACACGCTTTAGCATTTAATCTCTAAAAAAAAATTCCAGCATTTAATTCACATTTAATCCAACATGATTGGTTGATTAGATGTAAATTCTAGGGTGATCTGCACACACAAGATTGTACATATCTGGCTCCAATCAAGGTGTACTGACTACAGGAAACAGAACTTTGATTTGACTAATTAGCTTCCATTCGAGCTGCAAAATAAAACAAATCTGCACCAGACTCTAAACTGAATCACGCTTGATTTAAAATGTTCAAAACAAACCTGGATGTTGTTGAATGTCAGAGATTTTGTAAAAGATTTTAGAATTAATCATCACTTCAGTTGAAGATTATCACAAGAATATCCTCATGAAATAGGAAGATAAGGTAAACAGGTAAGGCAAACATTTCTAGCACTGACATCTTGTTTTCATTGCCCTGGAAGGAGTTTTAAATTTAAATTCAGCTGACAGGATGATTTTTAATGGTGCACTTGGGTTTGTGGTGTTGGACACATTTTCAGAAAAGAGCTAAACATCCATTCCTAGAGGATCGAGTGTTACTGTTAGTTGACAGTTATGTAGACATCTGACGTATCACTGTTGTTGTGTTTATTTCTTAACAAAGCTGAATGTTTTGATCAGTCAGTCCCCGTCATTTAAAGGAATCCACCTTTTCCTTGTGTTTAATAAACGTTTTTCTTTTCCCATCTCACTGAACCTGAGTCCCAACCTGAAGCTTGTCTGGGCGGGTGGGATTGTAACGGAACCCATAATGCAGCTGTGAACCTGAGCTTCAGCTGGTTATGGGGTCCGTTTCAATCCCATAATGCACAGGACGTCCTGAATATATGGCCTGAAGCCGAGCAGCAGTTCCTCAAGTGGAAGACCACATCCTTCGCTTTCAGATTCAGACCAAAAGATTTCAGTTGAAAGTTTTATTGTTCCCTAAACAGCAAAAGAACAATAACTTTTAAACAGTAACACATTTTAACATAATAAAAGGTATCTACGCTCAAACTACAAGTCCCAGCTGACTGAACCACAAGAATAAAACCAGTTAGCTTATAGTCTGCCCAGTCTCAGTCATGCCGCCAGTATTAACGCTTCACCGAGCCATTCGCTCTATTTAAGAAAGAATTACACTTTTATTCCTCTCAGAACGTCAGGAAAGTGAAACACCAGCTAGGATTGTGTTTCATGTTGTGCTTTAACAAACAGCAGGACACACAGCGGTGAAACAGCTGCGATGACACCACGCTCCGATGCACGAGGTGTTTTTCCTCAATGACACGTTTTCTCCCGGATTGCTGACGACAATAAACGCAACCGGGAATTTCGTGTCAGCCAAGAATGACTCCTAGGAACCGCAACCCGAGTGACTGCAAATCGGTCGGTTTTTTCTTTTCAGCATTTCTTGTGTATCCTAATAAACCTCTGAATGATGAAACTTTACAGTTATCATGTGGGGTTTTTTTCTTACTACACCATCACCAGGCATCATGTGAGATCTGTGCTACAAATAGCTGGTAGTGCAGCTTCTGCAGCATCACAGCGTACTGCAGACAGAGCCGTGATCCCCCCCCATGAAAGAAAACGCTTAAAGAGTTTCCAACAACAAAGGGCAGCAGCTGCCAGTGTGACTGGTTTGCCGTTCGCACCCCCGTGTTCTCCACCATCTACCAACAGACTCATAGTCTCCGTCCATGCTGACCGAGTCCACGTTTCAGACTGAAGTGACTCAGACTTCATGTTCTCACTGATAAATAACTGATTGATTTAAGTTTAAGGCTGAGATTGTCATCGTTAAGATTTAAGGATGATGTTTCTTAAAAAATCATCCTTTTGGGTATGCTCAACACGATTAGACATAAAAAAGGGGCTGGCCTCGCCGTCCATTTCAAATGGACTTCCTCCTTTGGGGCACATTTAAAACTTTTTTAATACAATTGGTTTTTTTGCTACTTCATTATAAAACGCAATGAAATAGTGATTTCTAAAAGTGGAAGAGGTGCGTCTCAGGTGGACATACTGGTGCAGTGCTGGCGTTTTCGTCATTCCTCTGCTGTTTCAGCTACAAGTTGACACACAAAGGGTTAACTGAGGCCAGCAGAGTCGTGCTTGAAGTTGAGACGAACCCAGCGGAACCCCTGTAGCATGGAAACTCAAGTGAAAACGACATGAACGTGGGTTTAGGCACGAATCAGCTGGTAGAAGAGAGACAGAAGAGTTCTCTCCATCTGAGTAACCCTGTGAGGTGATGATGTCACATCGCCAGCATCAGTCAGGGCCCTGAAGATGAAGAGGGCGAAGGCAAACTAGAGAGTATCCTGTCCACGAGTTCAAGGTGTCTCTCGTGATTTTCCTGGCTGATGCGTTCGTGCATGGCGACCAGCTGATTCATGAGACTGTTCTGCATTTCCTTCTCGTGCTCCATCAGCCTCTGTAAGCGGGCGTCCTCCTGCGCCTGCATGGACGCGTCCATCTCTTTGAGCTGGGAGACTGTCGCCGACACCAACGTAGACACCTGCTCCATCACCGTCGTTTTCCGTGTCTTCTTTTCTGGAACTGTGTATGCTGGCAAACGAGAGGAGAAAACATATCATCTGCGTCACAATCAAGAATCATCAGTGAGGTTTTTAAGTTTTTGATTGTTCTGTTAAAGGAGGAGATCGTGTAGCGGGGTTGGTTCACTGTCACTGAACCAACTACCTACATGAATCAGAAATGTTGTTCTTGTCATCTGTTTGATCTGAATGTGACTTCTCTGAATAATCCTCAGGTTTCCTCCATTATTTTCCCTTTAAAAATAAGGTAGGAAACCTGTTTTGTACATTTTTCCTTACTGGACTGGAGGATCTAACGTTAAATCCACACATGAACGCATGAAGTCATGTTCAATATCAAGATGTGACAATTTTTTTAACAGACCTGATAAAATGGTTCTTGTACAGAAAGAAGTAACTCTTTGTTTGACGCTTCAGAGTTATCCCCGATCATCGACTGTCAGGCTCTCTCCGGTGCCATTCCTTTGGGTGTGTGTCAGGTGGAGTGAACCATCTTGTTCTCATTGTTACTCTTGGCTGGACATCAGATTCTCAGATTACGTCAACGAAGCTGACAGGTCGCTGAGTCCACCGTCGCCCAGGTAACAACAGATATTAACCAGGTGATTGCTGGTGGGTGAACGACATTCTTCGAAAGCAGCGATGAAAATGAATAAGATACAACACAATTTCACAATTTTTGTAATGAACTTTGGCAAAAGGGCTTTCCCTGAAGCTTTCTCTCCAGCCGTGTTTGAACCTTGGTATCTAACAGCACGCCTGCCGTCATGCCGAGAGCAGCTGCTAATGGTGAGTATAGCAACGCTTTCACAGCACTGTGAGCAGATCACCAGCGCACACGAGACTTTAGTGTGGATGTACACAACCTGCACAGATTAGAAACACAAGAGCTTTGCATAGTAAAATTTACAAAACCCGTTTAAAAAAAAGAAAAAAAAAGAAGTCAACATTATCCCCTGCAACTAAAGTCAATGAGAGTGAATGAGAAAATGTTGGTGTGTGTGTGCAGGGAGTAGCTTTGAGGAGTTAAGAGTCAAATGGACTCATTAAGACTTTGAACTTTACATGAAGTTTTAACAAATCACTCCATATTTATACGTCTGGTGTTTGCTAATCGTCATAATCAAGTCTGTGCATAACATGTGCAGCGTCCCACTCGGACACACTGGTCGACTCCACACACGCCTGGACAGCAATCAAAGTCTGCACATTGTGATCTATAGAGATCAGAGGGGCGACAGCCCTGCCTTCAAAAGGGGTCAAGATAGAAAGAAGAGAAAAACACCCATGATGTGTTGAGTCAGGGTCAAATATGCAGCAGGGTGTCCATTAATGTAAAGGGTGAGGGGTGTCCATTAATGTAAAGGGTGAGGGGTGTCCATTAATGTAAAGGGTGAGGGGTGTCCATTAATAAAGGGTGAGGGGTGTCCATTAATGTAAAGGGTGAGGGGTGTCCATTAATGTAAAGGGTGAGGGGTGTCCATTAATGTAAAGGGTGAGGGGTGTCCATTAATGTAAATGGTGAGGGGTGTCCATTAATAAAGGGTGAGGGGTGTCCATTAATAAAGGGTGAGGGGTGTCCATTAATGTAAAGGGTGAGGGGTGTCCATTAATGTAAAGGGTGAGGGGTGTCCATTAATGTAAAGGGTGAGGGGTGTCCATTAATGTAAAGGGTGAGGGGTGTCCTATCGTGAGGGGGTTGAACCCAGACGCCCCCCCCCCCCTCGGCTCTGGCTCCACGCAGATCGCTCACACTGACATGAAACACATACGTACTGGTTCTGATGGGATGGAACGGCTCGGGGGGGCTGTACTGCTCCTCCTCGTCGTCCACGTCCACGGGGCCCAGGTGCTTGTTGATGTCCCTGTCGTCCACCTCGTCCCACAGGCTGACGACCACCTCCTGGTGCTTCCCGCTGATGGCGGGCGGCGGCGGCGGAGGTGCAGGTGGGGGCGGTGGTGTGGGACTCCTCGGCCGCTTCATCGTGTTCAACATGGGGGGAGAACTGCCAAAAGCCAAGTGACACTGCTCGTAAAACGGCCAGTCGACGCGGTCGCCCCCGAAGCGGATCTTCTGCTGGTGGTACTTGGTGTACTGCTTCCTCAGCGCCTTCAGCTTGCTGATCACCTGCATGTGGGTCCGGTACACCCCCCGCTCCGCCAGCAGTTTGCTCACCCGGTTGTAAACTACCGAGTCCTTCACGGTGCCGGTGATCTGGCGACGGATCGCCTCCGACCCACGGATGTTCAGGAGTTCTTTGATTTCGTTCTCCTGCCAGTTGTGCATCTTCGCTGCTGTGGGGAAACTGCGCCGCTGGACCGCCTTAACTTACTACAAACAAGCGTCCTGTCGCAGCCTTGCACTCGTGACGTCATATTTCTGCGCCGGATAAAAGACACGCTTCTCGCGATATTGGACAATATCATAACAAACTGGAGGAGGAGGACTGGAATTTTAGGATTTGAGACACCAGAATAAAAACCTGACTTCTCTTATTGGACAAAGATGGAGGAAATTAAACTCGTGCAAGAGCAGGTCCAAATCCCCTTATATTTAAAGGAAATAGTTTCATGTAAATGACAGAACACAAGACAAATTTGTTAATGGACAGCAGGATCTTTCCAAAATGTTTTCGAATGTTCTGAATGAATCATCAAAATTTAAAATATACAACAAAAGGTTATGTTAGACAGCACACAGAAACCTCTGTCAATGCAGCAACGTATCCCTATTGTCAGGTAGTTTTTGTTTAATCCTGCTAGCAGACAGATAGACAAACATGGCAACAACTTATTAACATTGATGGAGCTAATAACACACACAAAGTGGCATTAGACTTAATAAGAGAAAAAGTGCAGTGACCTTATTATCCTGTCAATGGCAGCAAATAAAGAAAACTGTTCATGATGATTTTGGAAAACAGATTGCCTTATATAATTTAAAATTATTGATGCAAAGAATATTATTACAAAATTCTATATTATTCCTGGACTATATTATAATTCCTAGAATAATGTCAAACCTCAGTCCAAGTTGATGAAGATGTTTAATAGCAATTTCAGAAATAACATACAAATGACATTTTGGTCAGCTGCGGATGTTTCTTACCCACAACTGCAAAAGTATTATTATTTTTATTATTATATTAAGTATAATACAATACAATATAATGTAATAAAATATAATATCATGTCATATCATATAATATACAATAATTTATAATAATAATAATAATAATAATGTAATATACTGTACTTTCTCTTCCATACCCTGGAGGGCGCTGTTAAGAACAAGTCCAACACTTAAATTCAACTCGGAAGAAACACGACCACACATTACTTGTTCCGCCACCACAGCTCTTTGCTGCCATCCTCTCATGCCAATATCTGACATTAACCAGTGACCAACCATTGCTACGGCTGGACGCTGACATGTGATTCGGGATCGATGGTAACCGTGTATCGATTCCATACGAAGGAACTGCTTTTTACCCGAAGCCATGAGCAGGGTGTGGTTGTGTTGATAGCCTGACACCGAGCGCACCTCTTCGGGCTGTGGTGGTGATGGAGAACATCGAGGAGTCTTCGACCCTTCGGATCACCCCTACAGTCCGGGCGCTGAGCTCCGCATTGCGGGGGAAGCGCGAAAATGGCCCCGATTCCAGACAGCAAAACGGCGACAGGATATTCCCGGAACCCGAGAAGCTTTGGTTTAAGGAGAGCAGCGCTAAAAATCTGCGTAACAGGGATTTCTTGTCTCCAACCACGATGCTGAACACGTTGTATGCGAACGGACAGGTTGGTTTGCCTTATACCTGTTGGTGCCTGTCAACATTTTAACTGGTTTAATGGTCATTTCGTGGTCTGTTAGTCAATTTTGTTCTTCCGCCAAACAATGTAGTTCCTGTATACTGTACTTCAAAAGGTGTTTACTGAGATACAAATGGTTTTAGCGCAGTAATATTTACATAGCGGAAGGTCTCGAGCAGGATCCGGCCAATCGGAATCGAAGACTCGCTTATAATGTAAACACGGTTGAAGCTGTGTCCTTATTTCACCTAAAACTAAGGATAAACCCGAGTGTCATAATCGTAAATGACTAAATATTCTGATCGGAGCCGTTGACATTGCTCCAAGTGATCGATCAGACGTTTTGAGGCTGCAGCAGTGATTATTAACCCATGAGTGGCTGTGTAAAATGGGTCAACCAGAAACACACAGCTGCAAGCCCGGCACGTGGGGCCAGCGCTGCCGCAGCCTGGGTGACGTCATCAGACACGAAGGTGTGAAGATAATATAGTGAACGTGTATTTGATCAAATTTCCACTTCCTGGAACGTTGCGTTGGTGGGCGTGTTCACGCATCACGCTGATGTCTTGTGGGACCTTTACACCATCCGACACATGATCTAGCATAAGTGGAAGTTTATGATCTGAACTTATTTTACTGTCTTTTTAAAGGGATATTACTCAGTTCACACTGCTAATGTTCGGAGACATGTTTAAACATCAACTAATATTCACACACGCACATGCAATTACAATTTTTATTCATGGCATTGATAAAGGAGAATGTGACAATTTCCGAATCCATTGTGACATGCTGGTTATTTTAAAATAATACAAAGATATATCTGTACATTGTAAATGTAATTAATTTTTGTAACTGTATGCATTTTGGATTTTGTACCTCCATCACATTTATATTAAGTTGTGATCTGGTCAAAAAAAAAATACAGAAAAAGCTGGGAGAACAGCTGATTGGATTATTCCACAACTTGACAGGATCATTGCCGTTGGTGATGGTATCATGATAGAGTATGAAAGGGGCAGGTTAGATGTTCACAAGCAAAGATGGGGAGTGGTCCCAAATCTGCAGTGCAAGCCATTTATTAGTTGAAGTTTCTCAATGTGCAATTTCAATGAATTTGTGAATTTTCACCATCTTCACTCCATAATTTAATTGAAAGATTTAGGCACTCTGGTTAAACCTTTGCATGTAAAGAGCAAGAATATTGTAACTGCTTTGAATAACTGTGCCCTTTAAGTCCTCAAGCATTACTGAATTAATAAAAAACTTGATTTTGTGAAGCTTATTACCACGTAGCTTAGAAACCCTGAAAATTGTTGTCACTGAAAACAGTTCATCACTTCCTTTGAAAATGACATAACGAAGCGAAAGCGATAAATTAACAGTAAATCACTCCCCTTATCATCCCAGGTCCCTCCAGCAGTGATGTCCAGGCTCCGGTCCCTCCGTGGCATTGGGGTTCTGCCCGTTGCTGGTGGGGAGGTGACATGTGAGGGGCTGAGGGTGAGTGTGGATCGTGCCGCAGCCTTCAGAGCTGTCCTGGCAGGAGGAAGCACGGAGTACCTGAAGCCTTCAAGTCAGAAG
The DNA here is from genome assembly GCF_040054535.1 of Antennarius striatus. Lineage (NCBI taxonomy): Eukaryota > Metazoa > Chordata > Actinopteri > Lophiiformes > Antennariidae > Antennarius > Antennarius striatus. The sequence continues at coordinate 15,327,732 of NC_090777.1, read as the reverse complement.
CAAGGCTGTGTGGTGCTCAACTGCCCTGCGTTGCACTCCAGACCCAACACACCCACCAGTGATACGCTGACTCTGGGCCAGCTGAGGACTGTTCTGCTAGCTGATCACATGGGGGCGCTGTTAAGAAGACAGGGGTAAGTGTGATGAATTTTAATAAGAGAGGAATATGATTGACAGATCTGTAGAACTGATGTGTAGCTAGTATTTTCAATATTTTACAAACATTCATTTAAATCTGCACTTGGCTCATCATAACATATTTTTTATGATTTTCCTTTTCCTTTTTTGTAGCATTCTGGTTCCAAATCTACAAGATGCCAAAAAAATTTAAATATCGACTTTATTTATATATTGTACATTTACCCTTTGAAAATGTTGTAGTTTCTCTTTTTTAATGTTTTTAAATTGCACATCTAACATCTGAATACGTTTTAAGCCCTCGTGCAGAGAACCGATATGAAGACGTTTCTTCGCGTAACAGCAGAACCAGCATTTAGTCGGATGTTGCAGTTATGCATTAAGTATTGCTTTTTTAATAATGGATTAACATTAGGTAACTTTCCTGTTACATGGCAGCTTATCTCGCCCTCTACTCAGAATGAAAGCCGCTTCCTGACATAGCATTCAAAGACAGTTTTGGTCTTTGAGTTGGAGGCTACCCATAGCTGCTAATTTTGGGTCTCACAGGAAACATGTCAGCAGAAGGTCACAGCCCAGTCCTGCCTGCTGTTCTGTCTCGAGTCTGTACAAAATCCATTGAGATTCTGCTGCATTTGTAAAAAACACTGGGGCAGAATAAATCCACAGCAGAACCACCTTGGCTGTGTGAATGGTGCAGGAGACAGCTGTTGGCCAAAGTAAAGGAAATATGGCACGTCAGGTTTTGTGAATCTTGAATTGGCATTTTTCAATATTCTAAAAATTGAAGACAATAAATAAACAAATGATCAACCGATAATTAGATCTTAAAATATTTATTAATAGTACCAGACTTACAATTATGCTGTACTCAGCACCAATCTCCTTTCCTGTCTCAGATTTACAGTGTCCTATTGCCCCTTGCTTCTTGAAGAGAGTGACATCATAACCCTTCTCCGAGCTCTTGGTATTAATTGGCCAACTGCACCAGCCAAATGGACCAATGAAGAACGGGAGGAGCAGATTCTGGAGGCCCTGAGGACCTCCTCATACAGAGAGAGGGAAACACAGAGGGGGAGGAGGGTCAGCGGAGGAGGGCAAAGGAAGGTGGAGGACGAAGCGGATGAGGAAGCACTCAAGGTCAACTTGAAGAGAGTATTCCAGGAGGAGGGGCTGCTGGGATATGACCCCAGTCTTGGTACCTGCACAGGTGAGACTGCCAGGAGGCTGGATTGATTCAGATGTGGATTTTGAGTTTGGGCGGCATGGTAGTGCAGTGGGTAGAGCTGTTGCCTCACAGCAAGAAGGTTCTGGGTTTGATTCCTCTCTGTGTGGAGTTTGCATGGTCTCCCCGTGTCTGCGTGGGTTCTGTCCAGGTTCTCCGACTTCCTCCCACCTCCAAATACATGCAGCTTAGGTGAATTGGTTGCTGTAAATTGTCCAGAGTTGTGTGTGTGTGTGTGTGTGTGTGTGTGTGTGTGCGCGCGCGTGTGTGTGTGTGGCGACAGCAATACCTACTGCACCACCTTGCCACCCTAGATACATATTTGACACTTCAAAATAATCATGTACAAGCCTTTCACTATTTTTTTTTTTTTACCATCGAACAATTTTTTTCCCACAGTTTGAATGCTGCGTTGTTTAAATTCACAGTTACTTGTTATTTTTGTTTCCTTTATTGGTGCATGTCTTGGAGCAATACTTCCACTTCTTGTTCCCTGGATTGCTAGGAAGCCAGTGTTGGAATGTTAATATTAGATGTCAGAACCTCCACAGGGAACCTTTAATTTACAGTAACGACAGTGGTGTCAGTCAACCCTTCTTTCAGAACACCAAACTTAAATCTGACCTTCAGATTAGTTGATGGTGCTGTGGATTCATTACTGAGACGCTGCTGGTGTTTCGGTTTCAGTGCACAGAGACAGTGTTTCCCATCTGGCCCAACTGGACCTCGCTACAGCCGCCTGCACAGTGAGACACACAGAAATATAGTACATCAACATGTTGACAATTTGAATTTTCTCAGGTCAAAGTAACAGAAGCTCAATATATATTTATTTGTGTAATAGGTAGCCATGGCAACAGTGTTACATGTGACGTCCTGTCAGGATGAGTTCCGCCAGCAGCAGATAGCTGTGCTGTGGAGAGCCAGCGGAACCAAATATACACAGGTAGCAAAACACACACACACACACACACACACACACACACACACACACACACACACACACACACACACACACACACACACACACACACACACACACACACACACACACACACACACACACACACACACACACTGTATGGTGTGCTGTTCTTACCTTTGGGGCTGTGTGTGTCTTCAGAGACATCTGGTGTGTGGGCCTGTGAAGACTCCTGGTTCTCACCTCACTGCTGCTCAGTACCTGCAGTAAGACGCTTCCCTGTCTCTCACCTACTGTCTCTGTCTGAAGGCGTCCTCTCTCTCTCTGCATGGATGGTGTTTTACTTCACATCAGTGTCGTAACTACACGTTTTTAATGCAGCTGATTGTGCAAACAAGGTTTCCATTTTTTCTGTCCTTCTCCTGTGTTCCAGGCTGAGGAGAGGTCAGATGAAGGAGGCCTCAGAGATGAAGTATGGAGACCAAGTAGAAGGTGTGTGCCTTTTAAGCAGCATGTGCATTTATACTGGTGCTCATTATTATTCATGCTCTTTATTTCTAAAGCTGACTGATACTAAAATTACCCTCAGCTGCAGGTGAATTTTATTTCCTGGAATTAAATGTCACGTCTTTGTCCTTTTGTAGGTCAGACGTGGGATGACATCATCAGGGCCATGACCTCCGCTACTGTTAGATTTGAGTTGCTGTCAACGGTCCACACAAGTCCAGTAAGCACAACTGCCAAAGAACAGAATAGCTGTTTTGATGAGTTATTTATGCCTCTGCCAAGGGGAGCATGCAGGGTTACCTATATCCATCCACATCTTAAAACTTGAAAGATGGAACCAGTGATTTTCAACCATACTTTTTCAGACTCTAAAGGTGTACATCTAATCGTTGGTCCCCACACTTTGCTTAATGTGACGATTTTAAGGCTGTATCAACAAAGTCTATTTTGTCAGTTTGCTCACATTCACCTATGAGAGATTTTGTGGTCTGTCCACATCGACAAATTGGCTTTACAGTCAAGGATGCATCTTTTTTCCTGGACATTCATTTGTTTTGTTGAAAATATATTGATTAAAACAATAATCAACAGATTGATCATAATTGGAAATTGTCATTAGTTGTGATGCTGTCTGAGGCATTTTTCATTGTGGTGTGTTTGTAGCTCGCGCAGGAGGAGCTGCTCATACTAAGTCATTTGATTGACAAGCTTGTCAGCTATCAGTAACCTCCTGCTTCAGAAACGGATGACTCTGTGCTCCTTGAAGTAATGAATAAATCAAAATGATTGATGGGTGTCTGTTCAGGTGACGCTGGACGTCCTGAGGGAAGGCGGCGTGCCCACCAAAGGGCCACGAGGGGGAGCCTTTGTGATGTATAACTGTGCCCGACTGCACACTCTGTTCGACAGCTACGAGAGAGGAGTGGAGAAGGGTGAGGGTTGTTTTTATTTCTACAATGACAAAAAAAGCAATAACTCACTCCACCGTGACCAGTCAGCACTCCATTCATCTCCGAGGGGAAGAGAAGACAAACGTAAAGACAGAAAATCCATCGTTCAATTCAAAAACAGGGGCTGCAGATTTTACAGAGTCTTTGACAACCTGCTGCAGATTGTTTATATGATCTGTTGATATCTGGTCTCAGATACAGCCTCTAGTTACAGTCTGACTTTGTGTTCATGTTAACATGGCCCGTTGAGGTCTATTTACATCCTGCGAAGCGGTGATGTATTGCAATTGTCAGTGTTTGTGTGTCCGTTCTTCCGTCCACCAAATATCTTCACAACCGTTACAGATAAAAAGATGAAGGAAAAAGCACATTATTCGCGGGGCAAAGGGGATGAAAATGAGATGATGACCTTGACCTTGAGAAAACTAGGTCAAGGTCAAATTTAAACTTTTGTACATTTTTTTGGACATATCCCAGGAACTGGATTAGATAGAAAGATGAAAAAAAGGCGTAAAAAAGGCGTTGTGTTCATTTGACCTTGACCTTGAAAAACTAGGTCAAGGTCAAATTTTCACTTTTATACATTTTTAGGTACACATCTCAGAAACCTGATGAGATATGATCACAAAACAAAAAGCAACATTTTCAGGAAGTCAGAGGCACAAAAATGTGATGTTGTTGTGGGATGTTGCAGTCTCTGACTGCCGTGTTAGAATTTGTAAATGTAGCTACATGACACTTGATGTCTACAATGTTAACTGGTTCAGCATTCACGTTAAATTTGTTTGAGGGCTACATTTGGCCTCTAGACTGAGGATTGAGGAATAAATCCTGTATGTCTGTAGTATTTATTTCTAATAATAATAGGTTTAATTCTCTAACTAGCACCAGTTCATGTTCTGTTTTTCTGCAGGCCTCTACCCTGAAATCCCTGAAGGTTCCCAGCTTGACTTCTCTGCCCTCAAAGAAGAGGTACTTCTTCACTCGCTCGTGTCACTCCTTTCATTTCTGCCTTTGATGTCATTTTCTTTACTTTTGCTTTATCTCTTCATCCATCCTGTCCTTCTGTCTATGTTTTTAACCGACAGGGTGAGTGGCTTCTCCTGTTCAATTACCTCATTCCGTTCTCTGAACTCCTGGACCAATCAGGACAAGCGTTAGACTGTGAAGAGAGAGTGGCCAGAGTCAACATTAAGACCGAACAGGTCGGCAATAGAACATCATGTAATGTATAGATGTGTGAAATCTGCTGACTAACTACTGATACATGCGTTTGTGTCCTCAGGTCTGCAAATTTCTGGTTTCTCTCAGTAAAGACTTCAGCTCATACTACAACAGAGTCCATGTTCTTGGGGTGAGGAAGTATTGATATGAACGCTCATAAAGCGTGTCATGTATGTCTGATTCAGTCTTTGGGAATGAGTGTCGGAGGTAAGCTGTCTCCATTTCTCTTACAGGAACCGCTGCCTCATCTTTTCAACCAGATGTTTTGTCGTCTGCACTTGTTGAGAGCCTTGAGGGAGCTTTACCACAACGCTCTGGACATCCTCAATCTTCCTCCCATCAGGCAGCTATAGCACCACTTCACACATCTGTCTTGTTATCGCTACCTCCCCACCCGTCTCATCTGCAAACGCACATTCTCCTGTGTTGTTTAATCACGTAGATGTTTAGAAGCTAAAACACCCCATCCCAGAAAAACAGTCACCTTTCCCTCTTAACGGCTGCCAACTGTAGTAAATCATTTGTATGTTGTTAATTACTATTTGAAATTTTGAGAAATATAGTTAATTCTTACTAAATGTTCAGGTTGTTAGGTTAGCTTAGCATCGAGTTTAAGAAGCAGGGGGAAATGGATGGTTTCAGCGAGCAGGCGAGCCTGCCATTGATGTGTTTAAATAAAACAACTATTTGTTGGACTCAGCTGAGAAATAATCCACCTCCTTAAAAAACACGACATTATCATTACAGGCATTAAACAGGGAGAGTCAGTTTGGTTGCTGCTGGGCTCAGTTGGGACTGAACTGGGTCTGTCTGTTCCCTCCTGCTTCCTGTCTTAATGCTAAGCTGGTGCATCTCTACGTGCACCTAAGACGCCCCAACCCCACCATTAGTCTAGACATTCCCTAATTGCTTTAAACTTTCTAAATGATGTCATTCGATCACCCCCCCCACACACACACACCCATGTCAGATTGCCAAAGGTCTCTGATTTCTTGAACACATTGGTGTCTTTGTCACAGCCTGAAGACTTTTGTTTTTACTCTTGAAGGCACATTTCATGTATGTTAACCTCCTTGTATTCATTGATGCCACACAAATTATTTATTGTGGAGAAAAAAAGCCCATCTGTATAGAATATTTATTCTAATCATGAGTCTTATTTGCTGTGATTAGTCACAATTGAGCTGCTTGAAAAACTACAAGCCTTCAGTAGCAATCAGCCATCAGATGTAACAGGAGTTACTGACGGAACATCCAGCCACAGCATTTAGGGCGTTGTGCCACCACTTTAGAACGTGCATGACACGCTGTGAAGATAATATGGATGAATTCTTTTGCCAGATATGTTATTTATAAATTTTTGCATGTGATTATAAATTACCTACAATGTACTGTTTACTATCTGAAATACGAAATGTGTCGTCATTCCAGTAAAATGCCTGATAAAATGTGCCATAGCTGGTTCTAACCTTCTGCTTACATTGATCTGCATTTTGGTGTATTCTTTTAAGTGAGTATCTGTTGTTCCAACAAACCTACTAACTGTGTGAGACGTTCTCGCAGACTCAGTCCTCACTGCATGACATTTTGTGTGATCCTTGCAGACTTTGCTAAGGATTTTGTTCTGTTTTACAATTACAGTATTTTCCACACTAGAAGGAGCACTGGATTATAAGGCGCACCTTCAATGAATGGCGTATTTAAAAAAAAAAAAAAGTACATAAAGTACACTGGATTATAAAACACATCTTAGAACTCATCTTCAATGAATGGTCTATTTTAAAACTTTTTCATATGTAAGGTACATTGGATTATAAGAAATTGAGAAAATTAAAGGCTTAAAGGTGCGCCTTATAGTGCAGAAAATACTGTAGTTTATTTTCGTTAGAAAATAGAATCAGATGTAATATGTTGATTTATTTGTCGAACCACTACCACTGCTGTATTTATCACAGTATTAAAGCAGAACCGATGCAGAACCTGGTACTTCTCATTCTCCTGTTCTTAGGATGTTCTCGTCGTAAAAACGTGTGTATTGTTTAAATCCAGGACAATCACTCCTCGTGTGACGGTGAGGAGCCTTCACCGATCTAAGTAGACACAATGCTGTCAAACATTCAATACACAGCTGATCGCTCTCTGTTTCTGTGTTTCCCTTGTCTGCAGAATTAAAACAATCCTACAAACGGTTGCTCTGTGTTCCTCTCTGGCTTCAGGAAATATTACATTCTCTTGTTCTATATTGTAAATTAATCCCCTCCCAGTTCACCACTGTTCACTGGCTTCAGGCTGTACATCCAATAATAGCATACACATTACATAGATATTCAGAATACTGTATGCTGTTAACAGGTAAATCAACAATCCAGTGATTTTCTGTGTCCATCATTCCCTCTCCTTAAGGATTCCTAACTTCCTGATTTCATTGTGCCGATCATCCCTCAATCGTGACCTCATTAACACAAAACTCACTCATTAAACTGAAGTTCAAAATTCACTGGGCTAAAGCACATTTCTGCTGTGGTTCAGTAAGAGGTAAAATAAGAGATGTCCTTTTATTATATAAGGTGTGGATCCTGTGATCTGTTTGCTCTTATGAAAAGATTATACTGTGTAAACCATATGGGATGGGATGGGATAATGGCACGAGTGATTGGGTGTGTGAGAATTAACTGAACAACACACACACACACACACACACACACCAGTGGGTTGCCTCAACAGAAATAATGCTATTAGTGGAGAACTCCACCTCAGGGTAGCCAGTATGGAGTCCAGGTGGGACGGCGTGACAGCGACGACGACTTCCTGCTGCAGTGCTGGTTTCCATCAGCTCAGCTGAACAATGAAAAATTAAGAATGTTAATTATCTGTTTACAAAGATCATCACCAGCAACTTTAAATAATAGCACCGTGATGTTGCTTTGCAACTACATCGCAAAAGTCTAGGGCCTACATGTTAATTACTGTTCTTAAACTTAAAGTACATCACTCTGTATATGCCTCCTCTTTCAGTGTCTCTTATTGGCATTTTTATGCGCAGACTAGCAAAATTATTTTCCTTTTCTAGCTGTCTGTCTCCTGTTCTGGCTGTCAGCCTCTGCTTCTTCCAGACTGAGGGATGGCCTTCACCCACGCAGTCGTGATCCTTCTCCAATCCCAGCTCACACACAGATATGCTTTTTTTTTCACGATCACCCAAAGCAGAGCTGAAGTGCTGTTTGCCTGCAGAGTATACAGTTTACACATTAAGTAGAAGAAAGCAACTTTAAGACTTAATTTGAAGTGATGGTATAAACTCCTGACATTTGGAGACCTCAGTGATCACAGCCTGGAGAGAGACGGAGAGAGCAGAGCTGTTTAATGACACGTTTCCTCCTAACGGCCTGTCCTGACCCGCAGTAATGAGCTGCAGTCAGCTGCACCGGTCTGTGAATCACACACGCACGCACGCGCACACACACACACACACGCACGCACACACGCACACACACACACACACACACACACACACACACACACACACACACACACACACACACACACACACACACACACACACACACACACACACACACACACACACACACACACACACACACACACATTTTCTGGAGCTATGCTGGTGTTCCGACCAAAAATTTCTTGAACGTGTGATTTTAATTCACCCTGAAACAATAATTCAACAATTCAGGCCTCAAATTTGTGACTTAAATCAAGTTTTTGGACTTGTTTCAAGTGATTCAGACACACTTCTGGTGATGAAAGTGACCACACTTACACTTAGTAACTTCATACGGGTTAGATAATGATTTATACAGTGTGAAGACTGAGCAAACTGCCAAGACCACTCAGTTTCCTCATTATGTCACTGCAACATGAAAGCATCTGACCCAGTAAGACCCTCATAATGCCACATTTTTACGTCAAACCTACCGTTAGAATTAGGAATCACACTGGTATCGTTGTTTGTCTCATTAAACAACAATATTTCTCCCATGTTTGTCAGATTTGACACCTGACTGTTGATGAATTCTTGGAGAAGAAGACCAAATCTGTTGAAACCGTGTCGGAGAAACCTGGTGTCAGACTTCTTCCTTTCAGAAGAAAAACTTTAACTGTCAGCTGAATGTCACAGAGCTGCAAATGCAAAATATATACACTATATGTACTACCAATTAATCTGTTTATGAGATTTACAATATTTAAAGATTTCCGTGTGCTTCTCAGGTTTTATCATCCATACCAACATTTTTGTGTAAATGTATGTGGAGTCATGTGACAAAGAGAACACTGTTCCATCTCCTCATTTATGGAATCGTCTGTTGTTGGAGGCTCTTCTGTGCTTCGAAAACAACACAGTTAATTTTCCATCCACTGTTTGCATATTTACAGGAGCTTTCCTTCTTCTCCCAGTTTGAATATTTCATTACCCTGTATGGCTGCAGAGCTGTCATGGCTGTTGGATTCTCTCTTAAATATGTGAAGGCTACACACAACACAGATGCTGTTAAATGCACATTTCCCAAATATGCATCAGTGTATGATAGCATGTGTGGGTGTCTGATTTCCTCTGACAAACAAAAAAACGAACAAGTGTGTATGCAGAATAATGACGTATCAGTGAATCATGTTCACCACATGGTGGTGATGTTCAGATAGATTTCATACACCGAGCTCTGAACCCAGATGCACTGCAAAAAAGTCACTTTTAAACATAATCTACGGAAGCCTTTAGAACATCTGCACAATTCAATCACTCTGGTTCCATCAGTGTGGCAAGATTAGGCTTTAAATGCATTTTAAGTGGCTTAAATACACACACACACACACACACACACACACACACACACACACACACACACACACACACACACACACACACACACACACACACACACACACACACACACACACACACACACACACAAATTCTATTATGAGTCCAGACATTTTTGAAACAACTTATTATTACCATGATAGATTGTGATAGATTAAGGAACATTCTTCTTCTTTGGTGCTCCAACATTTTAAGGCACATGTGTCAAACTCAAGGCCCGGGGCCACATGTGGCCCACCGCATCATTTTAAATGGCCCGCAAGAGCATAAAAGGTCAAAGTGTCTAAAAATATATAGTGTATCAAAAGTGTGTGTTGACCAAAACTACATTTCCCACAATGCAGTAACTAAGGCTATTTAAAATGAACAAAAACATTGTGAGCAAAGTTAATGTTCTAACTTGTGTTTGATGTTATTTTTCTTTATTCGTTGGATAGTTTGATCCTTGATTGATGGAGTTCTGTTGGTTTCATAACCTGACAAATTAAAAGGATTTATGTTATAACAGAGAAACAAACATATATTTTGTCTGTGTAACTGTAATGTTTGTAACTTGATTAAGTAATACATTTAGAATTATTTAACATTAAGGAGCAGTTACGTTTATTTTACATTACTGTACATTGAGTTACACTTAGTTACATTTATTAGTTACATCTGGCCCTTTGAGGATAGCCGTTATGCTGATGTGGCCCTCGGTGAAAATGAGTTTGACGCCCCTGATTTTAAGCACACACAGAGAAGAAGCTGTGTATCATCAGGAGATCTGATGTGGTTTCACGCTCAGCTCTTTGACCTATGAACCTAGTTGTTACGTCATTGAACTAACTAGTGACAACAATCTCAAATTAATTTACTTTTAAGAACAACATGGTGACAGTTTTCTCCATATTGTGAGTTACACCACATTCAAGTACACCGTAAATAATGAGAATGAATGAGCCTTTAATGAGCCATGGTGTTTCTTAAGGTATGATATGTCAAATTATTTTTTAGAATCATATCATCATTTCATTATTACTTTCATTACTATGATAAAGAAAATTACTTTAAATTTGTGAAAATTAAAAGTAATTTTAATTTTCACAAAAATTAAAAATAAAGAGAGGACAGAGAGATAGGGAGATTTGATGGAGTGAAATAAATAGTTGAATGCACGAGGTGGAAATTTATATATTACTTCAAGTATTATTATCATATACATTAGGATATTTAAAATGATGTGAACTATTAAGTCCATTATAAGGAGCAGTATTACTATCTTACTTTTCATATCACTTCCAATTTGGCTCTTCATGTCAACAGTTCTTTGTCTCTGGGAATTCTTTTTTTACATCATTTATTTTATTTCTAGTGGTGTGTCTGGAGTTTACTCCTGATTTACATTTTTATTTTTATTTATATCTATTACTGTGATTAATCCTGTAATGTATTGTTGCTGTAATTTGAAGCGTTCCCTGGCTGACAAATTTCCTTTGGGATAAACAAAGTTCCATCTCATCAAATCTCATCTCATCTCATCTGGTTTTAGTGGGGTGGGACAGGGAGGTTCAGATGGTCGCCTTCTGCAGCTAAACTGGAAAATGCCGCTACTTTTAAGTTAGACCTTCAAGATCTTAAAGAAAATGAAAGACTGTGAAAGTGTAGTTCACAAATAAAAAAATGGAGGGAAGTCGTCCAACACAAAAGTTCAATTGTCAGTTATTTGTTGATACACTACAAACCCTGTGGATGCTGTGTCAACTGTAAAATCTACATGAAGTTACGCTGCTGACTCTATGGATGATATTTCACACATGCTTGAGGAAAATACACCTTCAGCTGTTGTTTTGCAGTGCAGTCAGGGCAGATCCAGGAGGCTTTATCGCTTTCATCTCCCTCACCACCAATCAGAAACTCCTCTTTACAAGACCCCGCTTGGTTGTCAATCACTGCCCTCAGGCTTGAGTTTGGAGACAGACACAAAAGAGGGAGGAGAGGGATAGAGGATAAAACAGGATGGGGGGAGAGGGAGTGGTTAGAAAACACAAGGAGGGGATGTTAAAGAGAGCGGAGCATGTAGAGCAACTGCTGAGAGTGGATCTGCTGTCATGAAGCGAGAAGAATGAATGGGGTCAGGGACGCCCCTGAGAATAAAGAGCGAGAGAGAGGAGAGAGATAGGGAGATTTGATGGAGTGAAATAAATAGTTGAATGGATAGAGTAAATGCATGAGGTGGAAATGGACTGACATGTGACTGAGGGCAACAGGAATTAATTGACAGCAGGAAATGGAGAAACGACCAAAGGAAGCATGCAAGATGGAGTGGAAGACAACAATTAGCAGGATAGAAGCAGAAAGACCAATGACTGATGAGAGACCACCAAATAATTGTTACCTGAGAAATGAGTAATGAAGGTAATGAGTCATTAAAAGGAATAGTTTAGTAAGCTAAAGAAAGAAGAGATCTGAGCCGAAAAAAACTGAGATGGATCAACCAGAAGAGAGATTAGGCAGAAGTCAGGCAGAAGAGAGATTACTGAGGAAAAACATCAACGGCAAAAGACAGAGGTGCTGCATGATGACAAACACATACAGTAGGTTTAACAACTAATATTAATTGTTCAAGGTTCCTTTTAAAAAAATCTTTTGATCAAATGTTTAACATAATCAAAAGAGGTTAATGATTTTGGGCAGCTCTTTTTATTAGTTCAAATGGGAAATAATGTGTTTCACATGTGAATGAACTCAAACCCTCAACACCCACAGGCTCATCAGCATCACTGTGAGGCTCTCCTAATCCTCCTCTTCTTTAACCCATTGCCTCTAAGAGGTGATGCTTTTATTGGCATTTTTTTCGTTTCTTTCAAAGTACTTTTTTTTTTCTTGTAACAATTTTTTGTTACAATTAAAACTTTAAACTGAATTTGCTTAAATGTTTGGGGGGATCTGGATCATTAACAATGTCTATTAACAATAATGGTAGTAACAATTACTAACATAAATATTTTTTATGTTATTTTTGGATGTTCAGAATGACCTCAATGAAATGTAAGACAGAATTCACTGTAATAATCTTTACTGTGACGAACCAACCGTCTAAGGTGTCAATGTAAAGTCAAGTCTCCGCAGAGATCAAGTGGCTTCTTTTTGTTTCTCCTGGGCTCCTCCATTGAAGCTTCAAAGGAGTTGAGCAGGTATTATACATGAAACAATTCAGACCACCGATAGGTCACTGCATCATAAATATGCAGTGTGTATGGAAAATCCTGTTCATCATAAACCCATGTTCATGCTCACTAAACTATTATAAAATCCAGTGGGCATGAAACAAATGATGAAAATGGTAAGCAGAAAAATCACATAATGTCCCACAGAGGAGATACAGATGTTCTCATATGTGATCTGCAGACAAGAGAGGTGGAACAAGATGAGTGTCAGTGATGTGCGGTCAAGGGAAGCAAGTGAGGCACAGCCTCACCTGCCATCCTCAAAGAAAAAAATGGAAAATGGAAAAAATAAATTAAATGGTTTTATTTATCCAGTAATGTGTATTATATAGTTATTTTCCATTTATCGTCACCAGTTTTACAGTATTCTTACTCAAAATTGCTGAATTTCCACATTTACCGCTGAAATACTGAGAAGAGACCTGTGGTGAGGCCACTTTATGTGGAGTGATTATAACTACAGCAGAAGGTCTATTTACCTTAAAGATGAAACTGAAGTGAGCACAAAGATAATTGCGAGTGATACTCAATCATGGGTATTATTTCCAGCAACATTGTTTTTGTGTAAACTTGTGTAGGGTTCAATTCCCTTTTAACTTCTAAACCAAGAGACCACTCTCTCTATAATAGGTTTGTTAACTGTCAAAATTTATTGTGAATGAAGAAAATGTTGACATTTTTATGTAGTCATGTAGTCTTGCACACTCAGCACAGTGGCTTTTAGAATGAATGATTAATGTACACAGCAGTAATCTGCCAATAAAAAGTTTTTGAAATGTTATTGACAGACAGTGTTTTAAATGTTTGAGACTACAATAGGTGGATGTATAGGTTCATGAAGTTTAAAGTCAGTTAAAATCAATATAAGGCATCCATGTTAATAATGTAACAGTCTGTAATCACTTTTCATCATAGTGGCCATTCAAAGATATCCTCCCCACAAAAGCTAAAAATCTAAATGCTAAATATATCATGATGTGTGTGTTTAGGGTGGATGGTGAGTTCACATGATCCAGGACCGTAACTCAGGGTTTGATACCGGACTGGTTCCATTTTAGCAACAAAGGCACTTTGGTTATTTTAACCTTCATAATTTTACAATTTCACTTTGGTTGAGTTTATGAAAAATCATCTATTTGGTAAAATAATAAAAATCAAAATCACTTGTTTATGATAGATTGATTGTTGTGAATTAATACATAAATGAAGCATACTGATGACATTTCTTCAGCCTGTGGTCAAATGACATTACAGTGGTCAGTGTGTGTGGAATGGACTGATCTGAATCGGTTGAAGGTAGAACACCACCAGCTTCCCTGTCACATGAAAATGTTCCACATGGAATACCAACTTGTGATGGATGTGTTTTCTTCTTGGTTAAACTAAATAAACTAAACTGTTCCTTCTTCCAGATCAAACAATCCAGAATCCATGAATATAATCCACATCACAGGATTAACTGCTGAATGTAAAATGTGTCCAGCTTCACATCCACTTTTACATCACACTTAATTAGTAAAATCCAGCTTTGAAATTGCTTCTCATGTCATAAAACAGTTTTAAATACTGTATATTTCTGTGATCGTGCATCATTAGCATGTAATATCACCTAATGTGAAACCAGTGCTCAGTGTTAATGGTTATATTTTTCCATTTTCTTGAAGGCATTCTGGTGTGCTGATGTGTTCTTTGGGGCACTGAACATCTTGAATCATGTGCAGGGCTTCATGACACACACATTTCCAGCAACAGCTAACATTTCTATGAAGCCAGATTCTGTGGAGACAGCGCTGCACTTCAATTGATTTAGAGCAAGGATGAGTAAGACTGAGAGTGAGCCGTAGACATCGGCTGGTGTGGAATAATCTCTCTGAAGCAGAGGCTCAGCATTCTGTTGGACTCGTGGCATATTTAGTTTACTGTCCTGCTTTAATTCATATCCAAAACAATTGTGAATACATCTGTCAAGTACTGCAAGGATGTGAATGACAGGCAGAAGATTGGTGGGGGTTTGGTCATGACAAGGGTGGAAGAGAGGAAGTGGGCTGGTAGAATTCAGGCCTGTGTCACACAATGATTGAATATGTAGAGAACTGAATTAAATCAAATTGAATAAATTTGCGATTCTGGATACACCTAATTGCTCTGAACTGAGGTTGCTAGCCCAAGGCTATGGCTCATGGTAGATGTGGGGGCTGGGTAGAGGAGAGCCAGAAACAGTGATGCTAAACCCTTGGGAAAAATTATTCTGCAATTTTTGGTTCTTTTATTGGGATCAAACAGCAAAAAGAACCGCCCATCATCCATTATTTATGTACTTAACAAGGGTTAAAGAAAAACATACCCACCTCGTCTTCCTGCACACATAAAAGATCTCAGCAGTGAAAAATAAATTACACTCTGGAATGAAAGACCAAGTGCTGCTTTTTAACAATGATGGTAAACGATTCACTATACATCAGTGTTAGCAGTATTTAAACCAGAACTCAATGCATGCACAAAGACCAGGTGGCGTCCTGAGTGCAGGTCAGACCTGACTCATGCCCTTCAATAACCCTCATTATAAAGCGTCATTATAATCTCCTCAGTGCTGCGTAAAGCAAAGCATAATCTCATGTTGACGGGCAGAATACTTAACCACAGCTTAAAAAAATAATTCAGCACTTTAACGGAAAACAAAAGATTGTTGAAGAGACTTACTTACTATAAGTCAGTTCAATCTAGGTGTATGAAAAACTTCAACTACATGATAATAATAGCCCAACGCAGGTGCACAAACACACACACTTTACTGCAGCCACCATGGGTTCTGGGAATCAGACGATCGTATTTCAGTCCATCTGATTCAATTCACAGCTGCCGTTCCCAAGAGGAAACGTCTCATCTGAAGGTCAGGAGTTTGATCCCAGTCTCCTGCAGCCTGCAGGTTGAAGCGTCCTTGAATTGATCCTTGAAGCCCAGTTTTCTCCCAGAAGCTGAATAACTGCTGTGGATCTGATGGTGTGACTGGCTAGTGCCCCTGATGAGCGAGCACGACGTATTGTGGAATGAGTCTGTGAACGGGTGACTGCTGGCTTGTGTCCATCTATCAGAACACACCAGTGAGCAGCCGGATCAGATCCACTCCGTCCAGTAGGTCAATTACAAAAATGTCACCTTTGATGTGAAGATCGGCTCAATCATTTCCTCATTCAATCTGCAGTGACTTCCTTCAGCCACAGAGAGTTTGAACTCATTTATAATGTGCTTCATAACTTTCTGCATTTAAACTGATGTGAAATTTGAAAGGAGCTGTCCTAAACTCAAAACTGTGTGTGTTTGTGTGTGTGTGCGTGTGCGTGTGCATGCGTGCGTGTTTGTGTTTGTGTGTGTGTGTATGTGTGATAGTGTGTGTATGTGTGGTGTGTGTGAGTGAATCTTTGGGGCATCAGTTAACTGGATCTCTCCCTCCCACGGCGGAGATGGTCAGATTTAATCAGATAAACTCCTGATATAACATCTGTCACCCTGATCGGCCTCCTCATGACCCAGTCACACACACACACACACACACACACACACACACACACACACACACACACACACACACACACACACACACACACACACACACACACACACACACACACACACACACACACACACACACACACACACACACACACACACAGTGGATGGTGTGAGCTCATTGTCTTCTTCCCATCCTTGTGAAGCTGAATTCTCAGTGTTTGATTGTTTACCCACCAATGGGGACTGTGAGCTGGGCTTAGACTGTTGTGGGACAAGTTGGTTTTTTACGCTCCTGCTGATGCGTTGTGTAGTAATCCAGCAATGACAGACTGAACCTTTGACCTTTATATGACGGTATGAACCATCACCATTCTCTCAGTAAATTTAATTTATCTCTGCTGCTGGATTATTCCAGCATTAAGTCATCTAGGATTGTTAGAAGATGTGGAAACATCTCAACTGGCTGCACCAAACCTGCTGAGCTCCCCCCACATACATTGTGAACTTTTAATGGAATTTACAGTAACATGGGATATTTGTCTTACTGTACTTTTTGACAAGCTCTCAATCATTTGAAAAAACGTCTCTACTTGGACTGAAGACACTTCCTGTGTTTGGTTACGTCCTGTGAGCTTCAGGTTAGCAGCTCGACACAGATAATGCTGTGATGTTGTAAATCTGACATAATGGACCAAACACAGTGTACGTCCCCGAGATCAAACATAAATCTCCATGCTCCAGTTCCAAATAACACACTGGGTGGGATTTGATATAATATACTGCATATCTTGTAAATTCAATTCTTCACATTTCCACAAGGGAAGAATAACAGAATCATTCCACAGAACCATGTTCTGAGACAACGTTGTAAATGTTTCTTTTACCTACACATGAAAGGTGATTAATTGTCAGGGTTAGAGAGTGTGTTTGTGAGCCTCTGTGGATAGATAATATTAAATAATGTGATTATGGAATATCAGTTTCTCTACACATTAATGAAATAATACATGAAAAATCCCTAAATAATTGAAATAATTAAAATGTATTAAAATCAATATAATTTATAATATATGAAAATAATTTGTTGTACATTCGTCATGACAAATGACAAATGATTATATCTTGGAGCCCTAAACAACAACAACAACAACAATTAAACTTTTCCATTTATATTTGTTCTAAATGGGAAACGAACAGAAATAAACTTGCATTAAATGTTGTTTTACATTCTGAATAGCAGCTACTGCTGTGCTCATATTTCCACTTGTTTATTAGCCTTAATGGACCTTGATGCTCATATCCAGATGTAGAGGCCCCACCACAGACCCCCAGCAGGCAGCTTGTTTAGTGAAGTCATTCCTTCCTTCCTTGAACAAACCTCATGAAGTCAAACAATAAACTTCAGGGTTGATTCCTGGAAATGAGGAAAAACGTTGAGGAAAACCTATGGATATAATATGATATAATAATTAGCATCTGAGCCACATTCTATAGGACAGTTTGAAAGAAACTGTACCAAATAACAGGAGAACGTATTTCCTTTCCAGAGGTGCTCTAGTCGGAAGTGCATGTCATTAATCTTTGACATTCCATTTAGCTTAATTTTGTTCAGTTTTACTGGAATATTGGAAAATCAGAGAAACCAGCCAGTCTTCAAAGTCCTCTTCTGACGCTGTATCTCCAAAAGCACAAGGAAGCCCCATACCAGCACGCACACACACACACACACACACACACACACACACACACACACACACACACACACACACACACACACACACACACACTGGCCTGCATGTGCACACAGTTGCTTTAATGGATACAAGCTCAGACACATATGGTAATGCACTTGATTTATCCATCACATAACACACGCACACGCACACGCACGCACACACACACACACACACACACACACACACACACACACACACACACACACACACACACACACACACACACACACACACACACACACACACATCCTTTAAGAGTGCATATCATACTTCAGTAATTGGGAGGGAGCAGCAGGGAGTGGAGGAGCGTGTAACAGAGTGTAATGAACCCCCACGGAGCTGAAAGAAGTCCACAGTTAGTGTGTGAGAGTGTCTGGGGCTTCTGATGCTGGACTGAACCAGTGGGGTACAACACAGCTCACAACACGCTGACACATTCTCAACTCTTTGGTGACGTCTGTTTTATTGATCAGACATGCTGAGGCCAGAGGAACAGACAAACCAGAACTCTGATGGACGCGGGAGGAAACACAGCCTCTACTTTATAAATGGTGTTCAAGTGGTGACGGATGAGAATTTTACTACAAACAATACAGAGACCAAAAAAAAAAAGATTATGAACAGTCAGGGAGAATTACAGGTTGATATTTAATCCAACTTAATATTTATCAAACACAATGCAAAGTAACAGCAAAGTAATACCTGGCTATCAGCAGTTGTCAATAAAGACTATACAGTGGTACCTCTACTTACGAAATTTTCTACTTACGAAATTTCTCAGCAGGAAAAAATTGCCTCTAGTTACATAGAAATTTTGACTTACAAATGGTAAAAATACAGTATGGGCTGATACTTGCAGCTCCCACAGGTTCCTTAATGCAACATCCTTATAGCTGCTCTGCCATTGGCTATTACCTAGTATCTTCCTGGCATCCCATTGGCTAAGAGGGACCTCTGTGTGGACCTAGATCGGTTTATGCAGCTTCCTCTTCATTCGGCTCTCGACCCGTGAGGTGTTCTGATCGTTTTGCGCAAATATACTGTATTAACTTTTCGAGTACAGTGGTTCCTCCTTATGAATGTCTCTACATACGAAATTTTCTGCTTACGAAACGCCTCAACAGGAAAATATTGCCTCTAGTTATGAAAGAAATTTCGAGTTACGAAAGGTAAAAATACAGTTTGAGCTGCTACTCATAGCTCCCAAAGGTTCCTGAATGCAACATTCTTATAGATGCTCTGCCATTGGCTATATACCTAGCATCCTGGCATCCCATTGGCTAAGAAGGACCTCTGTGTGTGGATAGGTGTCTATACAGCGTTCTCGTCATTCGGCCCTCGACTCATGCGATGTTCTGATAGTTTTACATGAATATATTAACTTTTAGATTATTCACTATGGACCCCAAGAAAGTGACGGAGAAAAGAGAAAAAGAAAAGATGAAGAAAAGAGTTTTTTAGTGCATACAAACAAAGCAAGAGATAATAGCAAAGCATGAAAAAGGGATGCATTTGGTTGATCTCACCAAAGAATATGGACGTAATGTATCTACAGTCGCCACATTATTAAAACAAAAGGAAGTTTAAGGAGTTTAAGGCATCGTGTGGGTGCCTGAATTTTGGGGGGTCTTGGAACGGATTAGGGCATTTGCATGGAAAATGCACCTCTACTTACGAAATTTTCTACTTACGTAATTTCTTCCGGAACCAATCAATTTCGTAAGTAGAGGTGCCACTGTACTTGGGAAGGTAGAATTAGAGGAAATAAGTAAAGGTTTAAGACAGAAGGATGGTGAATCATCACCTATGCCATTCCATGTTGAGACATCTAAAAGAAGGCGCTGGTATACATGGACATAGAGGCGGTTAGAGAAATGTGGGCAGTATGGTTTGTTAATGCATACACAGCTTGAAATCTACTAGAAATGCTCTAATGTATTGATTGTACGATGCTGATACAGCACTTTCCAGAAGCCACTTTCCCAGTTGCAGTTAGAAAAAAAAGTTACAGAGAAAAACAGAGAAGAGACTCGTAGCTTAGTATGATCCTCAAGCAGCTGCGAGCGAAATGATTGGACAGTGATCATTGGTCCCACCCCCTACCTGCATTTTGAATGTAAACACTGTAAAGTGAAAGCTACTCAGTTTTGCCCAAAACTAAAGAAACTCATCTGAAGATAATAATGATATTTACCCCTGTAATGAATTTCTTAGACAGAGATTTAAGTTTGAAAAAAACGACTGTACATTTTGTGAATCTCAAACTGAATCATTGGAACATCTTTTTTTTGAGTGTGAATATGTGAAAACCTTTTGGAGATCTTTCCAAAATTGGATATCTGAAAATGATTCAAATTCACCTAATTTAAGTTATGATGTTATTAAATTTGGTGTTTTACTGGAGGATAGAAAAAGGGAAAATATATATATAATACCATAATTATTCTGGTCAAACAACATATACATAAGTGTCGTTTCATGAAAACGAGACCATTATTTTGTGTTTACATAAATGAATTAAAAAACTTGAGAAAATCACTGAAGTATATTAAAACCAAACAAGCACTAAATGTAATAGACTATATAAATGCCTTAACTCAAGACTAAATCGACCTCTTATTTTAACCTTATCTTTTTTGTTACGTTTGTTTCTTTTTTATTTTTAAGGTTGAGTAGTATTAATGTATCCTTCCTGTACCCCATGTCTGATCGATCCAATGTATGAAATGTTCCTTAGTCTGAAATGTGGAAATGTAATTTGTCTTTTTTTTCTTTTTCCTTTAATAAAAAAAAAAAAAAAAACTTAAAAAAAAAGAAAAAAAAAGTGAAAGCTACTGACATCTTCACAGTCTCTTCAGGATTGATAAATTTTACCTTAATTTAATATTTGTGTGATTTAAAACAACAACAACAGCAATAATAATAATAATAATAATAATAATAATAATAATAATAATAATAATAATAATCAACACTCATTGCACATCGTAGTGTCCATAATGTATTCTGGTATAATTTGTGCTTGATGTATTTCTGTCCTGTTGGTGGAACTCATCTCCTGTGTCTTTTTCTGTTCTGCTCTGTTTCTTCAGGTCTTTTTTAATTTCTTAGATCACCCTCATGAAATGTTGGCATTCCCATCGATGGACATAAACACTTTATTTTCATTGACATTCAGGTTAGAGACATGGTTTAAAATTGGTCAGCTGCATATTGTCTTTGGAGATTGGGGAATAGACAGCGAGAAGAGAGATAAGGATGGGGTTGAGTTGTATTGTGTGCAATGAGTCATACACTTCTTAAAGGTCCCATATTATGTATTTTTAACTTAATGTCATTTAGCTGCCAGATGTCCAACTAAACTGTATTTTTTTGACCTAAAGTGATCTGTGGTCCTTAATATCAGCTCTTCAAAATCGCTCATCTGAGCTACTCACAAAACGCTTTGTTTCAGGCCTCCGGCTGTAGTATGCTAATGAGCTCTGCTGGTCAACGCCTCCTTCACCTTTGGAGGCCCCATCGTGTTGCCGTACATTTATGACCCTGAGTCGGACCCAGAAGCGGGGGCTCCTGAAGAAACACCGATGGTGCGGCTGCAGCAGGACGTTTCTGAATGGTTAGTGCGTGTGAACGTTACTTAGTTGGTTCTGTGTTGTTTTGTTGTGTAACCTACGTCCTCACAGGACCGGAGCATCGTCTGGTAGCTACTGTTTTTTGTCTACTCCCGCCTCTTTTCACACAGTAATAATGTCATATCTGTCTTATGTATTTTGTATATGTACAGATGTGTTAACTGCTAAAATGTTGCTGTATTTCTGTAAGTGACAGTAAAGTCTGATGGTGGTTCTGATAGTTGTTACCATGTGGCTAATGCTGGCTTCTGCTCACCTAAGTTACTTTATTTTTATATCACATTTATTTAACCCGTTACTAAGCTGCTAAATATTTGAGGCAGTCCTCTGTGACAAGACACACGAAGCTAATACCTGCTACCATCACACCAGGTTAATGGTGAAATGATGTAACCATATTGCAGTCATGCCTTTATCTGCTCTATTTTGAGGTGTCTTCACCTGTTGTACAGGTGTTCCTGTGGACACTGAACGGATGCCAACAGAAGCAGAAAACATCTGTTGTTTGGAGACACACAAGTAGCAAGCTCACAGCTAAACCACAAAGTTATGTCTCTATTTGGCTACTTTTACAATTATAAATTCAAATGACCTTTACCATGTTTTTCACTGTAGGTTAGGAGCCGTCTGCAGGTTGATGAGGTTCCGTGCATGACTCAACATCCTGGGTTCCAGCCTGTGTGCCTAAACGTGTACACCCTACAAATGGCTGGTCATGTACTGAGGGCCGAGTATGGCCCTTCATGTCTGAGACCAATACATCGGTAAGTCGTTCTTTGAAAAATGTCACAGAATAAAAACTAGTTATGTCTTATTTTGCTTCATCAGGCATTCCTTCATTAATGCAGTAACACATGACAAATATAGGTACAACAAAGTCTAATATATTGTATTTGCGACACCTTGATTTTTATCTTATTAATAGACATGTTGAACATTTTTTGGTATTCACAATCCATTTATGTTGACATATACAAGCATTTATTTACATAAAACAATACATCCAATAACAATAATGAGAACACAGAGCCATCCTATCAGGAAATCAACAACAGTTGTAATACTCAGGATTGAAAACATTGTGAAATAAATAATTTTGTGTCTTTTTTCTGTAGACGGTGCAGACATCTGGCCTATCGCACCTTTGTTGACTGCTGCTGGGGCTACTAAGGACGCAGAATCCGGGTCGTCATTCCAGCCTGTGTGGTCCTTCACATACGCCAGGAGTTTCCTGAGGACGAAGGCCACTACGCTGGATTTAGACTGAGTCTCGGTTGAACCCGGTCATGTAGCTGGCAATGACCTCCTCCTTGTCCGGACGCTCATACAGGGCACACAGATTCTTGGAGACAGGAATGGCCAAAATCTTATTTGTGTATGGCATGGGGTCCACCAAGACTTTGTCAAATATGAGGTCCAACATGTCAGCCACAAAACCTGTTCAATAAAACACAAAGATACATCTTCACACTGTTATTGATATCGTTTGCTCCATTTCTTTGTTTAGAAAAATTGTGTTCAAAATACATCCTGGTACTTGCTACTAATTTATTTATTTGTATGGTTACTTTTTACTGTGTTTTGTTGTGAGAAATTACCGGCAGAATTTCAAAACATATTTGTTTGAAATATTAAAATACTGCAACACTAACAGAATGTTGGCTCTGTCTTGTGAGGTTTGACTCTGCATTGTCCCTTCAAAAGCCTTTGGAAAATGGATCTTGTAGAGGGGTACACCAAACGTAACGAAATAAGGAGCCAAAACAATATCATATGACATACATGAATCTGTCTCAAATTTTTTTATACTAAACTCTTTACTTCACTTACTGTCTTGCTGGAATATTCTAATACACAACACTATTATTTTTTACTGAACTACTATCAACACATGTGGGCTCACTAAAACCTATAGACAACAATATTTAGAAAATTAGTCTATTTAACCAATTTTATTAAAACATATTGTATGGAATATGACTTGTACATACCTTTACTTCAATAGTGGGAATGAAGATTCCTGCAGGACAGCTGTGTACCAACAGCATGAGTGTCCACTGGGTCAGTTTTTGCATGCCATGTCCCTTGATGCTGGTGGCTGAAAGGATGCACAAGAGGGACACTAATTTCAGGACACCAATGTTCTGATTTTCGATAAGGAGGACAAACCTGTGTGTGTTGTCGCTATGACGCCGAACAAACAATCGACTCTAACACGTGCGCGCACACACAATACGAAACAAAGCACAACTCCCTACGTAGCCTAGCATAAGTTGACTTTATTTATGCTGACAGATAATAGGAAAGAAAACATGAGACCAACTAACGTGCGTTTTACCTTTATACTGCAGGTCCGGCACGCACACACGTGTGGGAGCGTGCGCACACACACACGACACGCAAGGGTGAAAAAAAGCACATTGGCCTACATAGCCTAGCATAACATGACTTCATTCATGCTAACAAACAATAAGAAAATATGAGACCAACTTATGTGTGTTGTACCTACTGTAAATCCAGCACGCACACACGTGTTCGGGCGTGCACGCACACACACAAAATACAAAAACGTGAAATAAAGGAGACCTCCCTACATAAACTAGCACAACATGACTTCATTCATGCTAACCGACAACAGGAAAAAAGATAAAATGTGAGGCCAACTTATTTGCGTTGTACCTATAGGTTCAGCACACACACATGTTGGAGCGTGCCCACACGCAAACGCGAAACAAAACAGTACTACCTAATTAGCCAAATAGAACTTGATCACTAATGCTAGCAGACAACTGCAAAAAAGATAAATGTGGTGAGACTAACCAGGGTGCAGGTCCTTGGTCCCAGAGTAATCCTTTGATGAGGATCAGTCTCGAGGCAAAGCCCCGTCTGGACTGACCCTCATTGCTAAAACAGGCTGGAGTGAAGTGCTTCCACACACAAACAAATGTGCAGGGGATGTTGCCGGCAAATTGCCATTAAAAATGAAATGCAACCACGGTCTCTTCTGTTCTTCATTGGATGGGATGAAAGATAAACACTGGTGTTGATTTGTACAATCAACAACTGAGCAACTTTCATGTCTCCCTCTCACAGACGCCATTTCAACAGACTGCTGCCTCAAGTCCGACGCAAAGAACTCAATATCAATATCGTCCAATATTCTGTCCAATAGCACAGAGTGTCTAGTCTGACGTCAAGAATGGCTATTCTAGCGCAATATGATCGATTTGAGTCGTTCAGAGCCATGACTTCCTAAAACTCCAAATATCTATTGATGCAGGGAGCGTTTATTTACCAGATTGTAGTTGGTCGGGTTAGGGAGGACCACTATGTATATGTAGAGACCTGAAAAAGTGTGATTTTCATAATAGGGCCTCTTTAACGTATGAGGACGACACACAGGTTGTGTACATCCACCTAGTTTCTGTTGTTATTTATAGTCCAGCTGACTGCCGGCTACATGTATGTGCCCTACATAAAAGCATCACACATTGAGTACCCACCGTGGCTTGTTTCATTTAATACCAGATACACTTCACTTAAATGGTTGATTGAAAGTCTCTATGATGGTTTTCCATTTATTGCAAACACTCAGTGATTGGCATCTCTTTATACATAAATTGCCTGCAGCCAAGTGTTTTGATTTTTCAGTCAGAGAAAGCTGTTGTTTATTGATTCCTGGACTCACTATTCCACATTCTATTTTCCATGTGCTACCTTTCTTGTTCAATATACCAGCCTCAAAGAACATCTAGAAACACAATGCAGTAGTCAAGTGCTTCACAGCTTAAATCATCCTTCCAGCACACGTGGCAGAGGCTGCAGTCCAGTATAGAAACGCTTTGGCTGAGTGAGAAGGAAAGTAATTAGACAAGAAACAATAACCTGACACCCAAACGTGATGGAAAAAGAAAACTAAAAGGCAAGCCAAACCAACAGCCGCAGCCTGTCATGCCACTGTAGATCCATTTAAAAAGTCTTGTTTATTCTTGGAGTAGCAAATGAGGGTATATTTGATGAACACTTGCAGTGTGAACTTTTGTTTGTGCGTTCAGCCAAGGAAGAAAAAACTCCAAATCAAAGAGCAACACGGAATGAGTGAAATCAGTGATTTATAAAGTCAGCAGCCAGTCAGACAGCAATGTCTCACACCCATTGCCTCATTCATCATGCTTAACCGGCTTCAGGGCTGACTCACAAACTACAGTAGGCTCATTGGTGTTTTATGTCCTTGCACCACAAAGAACAAAACAAAGCCTATTGAACACACCGATTCCCTGACAGAAGAATGAAATAGTTCCCGACAACCTTGCTCACATACATGGCTAGCTGAGGAGGAGCTCAGCACCCTTCACTGTCATTTGAAGGTGGTGAATCTGCGGTAACACTTCTGTGCAGAGCTCCTCTAAGTTTCTGGAACCCGATCATCTGTCACAAAGGTTTCCACAATGAAAGGATAATCTTTCTGCCTCCCAGAGCTCCTTCTGAGTGCACTTATGGCAAGTGGTTGTGTGGTGTAAATTGTGGAAATGCAAATGCATTTGAATGCCTCACGGTCTACAGATACCTTCAAAGAATAGAAGATTTTCCATCTGTTCTGCTCAGCACACTCCTCTGTCCCACTTTAATGCACATCTCAAGGCCTTGGCATGTTTGCTCATTAAGTGATCAAGTTCTAAGATGAGTCTATTCCTCTTACAGCCCTATAGAGCAATTTCCTCCAGGATTATTAAAGCATCTATCTATCTATAGAGTGGTTGTGCACTACTGAAGAAGACAGATTTCAGTTTAAATGACTGGCATATGTCAGCAAAGTATCTGCTACCATAGACAGAATAGGTGGACTATTATAGTAGGTTTGATTTAATCCATAGCAGAGGAACAGTTGCTATTAATGCTTATTTTTTGCAAAGTCCCACTCAGCTCCCCTAAAATGACTGACAGTCACATTTCATGGGTAACACAAAGACCTGCCCTTTAGATCCGAACACAACAGGAAGAATAATCCAGGTCCACTGTGTCTATCTGTTCAGAGTGTATTTGTGTCCACTGAATACCTGAATGTCTAACTTTTACCAACACAGTTCAGTCAGTTGAACTCTCTTAAATTCGCGTCAACCTTTGTATTAAATTAATTTTATCAAAATCATTTATTTCCTTTTTATACTGTTAACGATGGGTTGCTTTCGTGGCTGTGGATTGTAAGCCGTCATAGCAAAATGTATTACTGTTTTTTTTGTAATCAGATTTCTAGTAATCCAGTAATCCCATTACGCATAATGAGTGACTTCCTATTTCTCTATAGTTCAAAGCAAAAGCCATCCTATTAGAAGAGCTGAGATAGTGTGATTACCACCTACTGCTCTTTGTGTAATGATGCATATAAAATGAGCGTGTTAATGTGTAGTCACCTACAGTATTTTCTCTCTGCAATTCTGTAATCATATCTGGAGCCTAACCTTCCAGTTCTAGTCTGGAATAAGACACAGCTCCTTTTTTGTCTCCAGGATTCAACATTGATCCAATTTGGCTTGGTTTCCATCAGAGCTCTGGCTGCGTGCTGACTCGTCTGGTGCCAACACACACTCCACGATGCCAGAGTAGCACAAAGCCACTCTGATCTGAATATGTATGCATTTTGATTCAGGTCCAAACTCAAACTGATCGAACATCCACGATAAAGAGTATTTAAATCCAGATTACAAATATTTTTTTAAGAGTCCATCACCAGTTCAGTCATCTAAGATGACTTGTGGTTGGTGGGATGTAAAGCAATGTTGAATGAAATCCAGACTGAGGGATGTAGCGAGAAATGATGCTCACATCCAAAGCTGAAGAGCAGGGGAAAAGGAGGAGAGAGATATTTGCTGTGAATTGATGCTAACAGAAAAGATAGAGAGAAAACATTTTGTCTGTTTATTCTGGCACAAACATAGATGCTGATCGCTTTAGAATATACATCTAGAATAAAATTTACTGAAAGGGAAAATATTCTTGTCCAACTCTTTGTTGTAAAATGAACAGGGTTTTTTATCAAATATACATATAAAAAATACTGGTTTGCCATAAGGGTCACATCAGTGGTAATCGAAGAAACCAAAGCAACTTTATTTATAGCGTGGCTTTTGTTCACATCTACTTTCAAATGAATTGATATGCATATACGTTTCTGTATGAAGTTTCTGTATGCCTTTGACAATGTTCCTCATTTCCAAAGCCATGCAGAATATCAAACTGCATCACTGTCATCAGCATAATTGTAGTAAAGATTTCTTTGGTTCTGTTCTGTCTAACATGGAGAGATGTTCCTGTATCCAAGTGTGAATAATTTACAGTCGATCTGGGTTCCTGCATGTCCTGCTGGCACAGTGGGACAGGACGTCTGCCTCATGCTAACAGAGCTGCAGTGTGGATCCGCTTTCAAGGAAAAAACCATGTGAGTTTAAATAAGACTTCTCTCACCAGAGCAGTCAATCCGATCAGCAGATCAAAGCTTGGCAACTACTGATTCAACCTACACCGTCAGTTCAATTTATTAGAAAGATTACTGGAACATAAAGTAAGAGTCAGATGAGCTCCATATTCATCTGGCATTATATTTACACCACTTGTTTATTTTATGGGTTTAGCACATCTGAACATAACTTTTATGTTGCAGAATCATTCCGTTATTTGTCTTGATTCAATCAATAGTTGTCTTAGATATTGGTGTTCTTATAGTGGATATTTCCTGTAACTCTATTTGAATGTATTTTGTCCATCACCAGCTGTCTGTCTGAGGAGGAGAAAAATCTTTGAATCGCCTCCTGCATGTTATTTGTATCCACCTATGCAAAGAAATTATCTACACACATTACGGACCAATTTCAATAATATAATTAATCTGCATCCACACATTGATTTTCATGTACTGAAAACAGCTCAACAATGTGATTGTCAACAGCGTCTTAATCTAAAAAGACTGACATAAGAATTAAGTAGAAATATTTATATTCCTATTATAATAAATGTATTCATTTCATATTAGTTTCAGCCAATATAATCTAAGCTTCCATATTTCCACTACGACTGCTTATTAATCAGGCTGGTCCACTGCTGTATATTAAAGATTTAAGATTGCCTTGATATGGCTCAAATAGTATATAGAAATAAGCTAATTATTTTACCATTAACTTGAAACCTAGGAATGATGCTGAACTGAACACACTATGAGAATTTGATTAGCTTTTAGGGTTTGAAACTCCATCTGTGCTCACAGGCTGCTCTGGATTAATTCCGATCAACATGCTACACAAACTGGACATGGCCTCACTGGCTCCTTTAACTAAACAGTAATTGAAATCTGTCCAATTAGACAAGGTTGCATCATTTGACCTGTCTCATTTAGATTAGATGGATATCTGCTGTTGGTCAGTGTGACAACATGGTCATCTTTGGAATGAAACATTTATATTCAATGACATGAATTTGCAAGCACACTGCAAACAAGATATTTATTGTAGATGGTACATTTAAAAATTGAATTAGAAGAAAAAAAGGAACAAGGAGGAAAAATTCCCTTTTTTTTTGTTGTTTTTGTCTTTGACTTGGGGTGTCTGGATGATCAGCACCACAGCCTCAAAACAATCCGGATCCTCAAAAAAGGTCTGGTTTATAATCGCTGCCGCAGTCCTATAGGATTATCAGCCATTATTGAGACAAATGGTCCTTGAAATTTTTTGGAAGAAAGGTGACAGTTATCAGACGCATTGACTTTGAAACTTCCTGGAGGTCTCAGAGACATGCAGGAAAAACTTGTGCTGATCAAGCATGTTTCTATGTATTTTATTTCCTTATTTATTTATTTATTTATCAGAATCCTATATATATTCACACCTGGCAGCTACCCAGACTTTGGAGCAGCCCTGGAGAAACTACTGCACGGCAGAAACCATCTCAGATACCATTGTAAGTACTAATAAGAAACAGTCTGAATTTCTCCTTCATAGTCATTTTCTTTCTTTTTCAGGATAAATCTACATGTCAGTGGATCTATCTACTCCATGAACTGAAAACTGATAAAAAAAACCAATGATGCAATATCATCTGTGAAGGTTACACAGGAAGTGGAAGGATAAATAAAATCTACAAGTGATGGATTGAAAGATAGATAGATAGATAGATAGATAGATAAACTTTATTTATCGCAAACTGCAAAATTTAAAGAATCAGAGCAGATAACAAACAACAGTTTGCAGCCCCCTTCCACGCCTACTTGACATTTTGCTTTCCACACCAGTGCTGAGTCTCTGCTGTGAATCTCCTCTACAGTGATGTTGAAGTCCTGGCAGTGCACTGGTCCTAAGCCGGCAGGGAGGTCAGCAGATGTGAAGCCTGGAAGTAATGTTAATGGACGGTGCCCTTGTTTCTGATCCCTCTTAATGTTTCCACACTCTGAGTCACAAATCCAAATATCTGACCATGATAATACTATAAATATGTAACAGACTGTCTTTGTTACATTCATTTGTTGTGTACTGGTATGAATGTCCAAAGACCACCAACCCTCTCTTCTTTTCCTTTCGGCTTTTCCCTTCAGGGGTCGCCACAGCGAATCAGTAGCCTCCATCTAACCCTATCTTCTGCATCCTCTTCTCTCACACCAAAGACCACCAACCCTCTGCAATATAAATATCTTAAAAGGTAATGTTGTTTCAGTTTGCAAAAATTCTTCATATTGTATTTTGTGTTAATTCACTACCAAAATGTAGTTAATTGTCCTTCTTTTGAATCAAATTCCCAGCAGAAGAAAACTATGTTCTTGCATTATGTGATGCTATGTTTAGTACCCGAATGGGTACTAAAGTCGCAAGAGGGAAACAGGAGGCTGCAAAAAACATTTGAAAGTTTTTTTTGCTCTGGAAATGCAAAGCAGGCAAAGAATGAGTAACTAGCCCAGATATTTATATCTGCTTCACAAAGTCACCCTCATACATATACATACCATACACATCTCACTCAACTCTGCTCTCCTTCTTTCCTTCTCTATTAACTCCCCTTTTCTCCTTTATTTTGGTCTCTAAACATTTTTTCATTTTTTCCCTTGCTCTATGGGTCTTCCACTCACTCTTTCTTATCCTCTTATTTCTTTTCACACACTGTTCTATTCTCTGATTTAGGTCACTGACTGAGTAAAAGCACACACAGCTGGTCTTTAAGCCACTCCCCCTCTGCACACATACAAACACATCATGAAAATTCCCACTGTCAGAAAACACACACATTTGTTTATTTGGTTCCTCTTGTGCTGGACGTCTATCATCATCTCTCATTTTCTCTCCTCTTTCTTTATTGTTTCTTCTTTGGCCTTCAAAACAACTGTTTATTCTAATTTTTGATTTCTTTGAAGTGAAAGAATCAAAAAGGGTTTTTATTTATTTTACTCTTTGTTTGCCATTCTTGCTTCCATTTTCACTTCATCAACAAAATAGTAGTGGTTCACGAATTTAATGAACAAAACGCCTGTGCATGCAATCTCTTTGGTCTGGTATGAATCTAATAATGTGGCCTCCAGATACAAAACACAATCAGAAAAATGTGCATACACACTCACTGAGGCATTCACATGCACACAAAAACGCACACAGAAAGATGCTTAATCATTTAATCTCTCCCCAAACAATTAATGACATCATGGTTGCGCCGAACTCAACACAGGCCAGTAGGCCAGTGGTGATGCAGAAGGAGAGAGAAACAGAATAACAGCCACAAAACAAGCATGTGAGTAAGAGAAGAGGTTTGGAAGGTCTCATCCGCTGAGGAGAAGACAGCAAAACTTCAAACAGTCTTGGGTATCGTTCCAATGAAGAGCAGCAGGAGTAGGGAAACGCGTGCCCAACTTAGCATTTGTGATAGAACAGTTATGGTGGTGTCGGATTGGACTGTCTTTGTTCTGTTTGTCTTGGGGGCCAAGGGGAACTGTTGGATGGAAGCCATTGTTCTGAGGGCCTGTAATTCCTGAACCACTAAACGTCTTGTTGACCCTGTCCAATAACCTATTATGCTAAAGTAAATGCATATACCCTATCTTACCCCTTCCTACTATACTCTCAACTCTACTTTTAACCTTTAACCCTACCCTACCCCAACATACCCTACCCTTAACCCCTACCCTACCACAACATACCCTACCCTTAACCCCACCCTACCATACCCCAAACTTTACTTATCCTACCCTTAACCCTACCCTACCTTTAGCCCTTAACCCTATACTACATACTCTAGCTATACCTACCCAACCATTAAGCCTACCCCACCCTAACCTTCAATAAACCTTACCCTACCCCAACATACCCTACCTTTAACCCTACCCTTAACCCTACCCTACCCCAAACTTTACCTATCATACCCCTTAACTCTACCCTAACCTTATTCCTTAACCCTGCCCTTAACTTTATCCTACCATAACCTAGCTATACCACACCTACCCTTAAGCCTACCCCACCCTGCTCTACCCTTAAACCTACTCTATCCTTAACTCTTAAACCAGCCTTTAACCCTACCCTACCCTGTTATACCCCAACTGTGCTCACCTGTATAGCCTCTGACTGGTTACTAAATTATGTTTACTTTTGTACTCAAGGTTATGTAATGTACTGAAACGCTGCTCTAAATATTAACAGAATGTATTTTATCATTTGTACTTGATTGGGTGTTTCTTATTAACTATAGTGGTACTGTTTTGCTATTTGTATTCTCTTCTTTTAGAAAAGTCTCCCATGGACAAGTGGTGAAAATTAGCACTGGTGCTAACACACTGCAAACTGACGCATCTACAAGTTGTGCAACTGTGCAATGAGCAATGTGTTTGTTATGTCCATGTCAAATAAATAAACATAAACATAAACTTTATCTACCATTAACCCTACTACTATCCTACCCTACCCAACCCTACCTTACCCTTAACTTTACCCTACCCTGGTCAAAATACTCCAGAGAGAGACTAAATATTTTCAGAACAGCAGGCCTTCAGAGGATTTGTTGTTAGGATTAAAGGCTTTCAATCAATGGCAAAATTTGTGGAGCTGTAATAATCAGCTAATGGAGCGCTTTATATGGCATCAAACACACCAAACAGGCTGATAGCCTTCCCACGTACTTACGCTCAGTTCCTCTTCTCCTGTAACCGAATAAAGCCTTAAAATTATCCAAACACAAAGAAAATGGTGCGCTAACATAAGTTGAATGTGAAAAAGACAGTGATTGAGAGAAGAGCTGCAAATGAAGTTTGTTAAAGAAATAAAAAGCCGGTTTTCAAATCAACAGTTATGGATCACAGGAGAAGCATAAGCAGCTCTACAGGAGGAGGTGTTCATCATGTGAGGCACGTCCTCGTGAAAGGTTCATTATTCATGAGTGTCTAAGTCACACAATCACGACACACGCCCAGTAGTTACCGCCATATGCCATCCTATTTGCGTGTGTGAGAGAGAGAGAGAGAGAGAGAGAGAGAAAGGGGGGTTTTACTGAAAGTGACATTTGCCTTTGTAAGTAGCAGGATATTCTTCTCTCTCTCTCTCTCTCACTCACTCACTCACACACACGCACACGCACACACACACACACACCTGGTCCCACCTCCATCACCTATGCCCTGTGTTGAATATGCATTGCTACTGTAAGTCTTTCAAACTGGACAGACTAAGGACCACCTGCTGATTTCTTACTCAGGATTTGTGTTTCGAGGTGGGGGCATTGGTGCCCTAGACTACCTGCAGCTAGTCCCTCTGCATCCACTCTCTCTTCTACACCCCCCACCCTCACCCTCTTTTGGACAGATTGTCAGAGTGGCAATTAGAGGGGAGTGTCATGTGAGACAGGAAGAGCCCCAAATGAATTTATCTGTAAAGATGTTCTCTCTTTGTACTTATGTGCTTTGTTTGTCTGTCTATCTCTATTTGTGTGTGTGTGTGTGTGTGTGTGTGTGTGTGTGTGTGTGTGTGTGTGTGTGTGTGTGTGTGTGTGTGTCTGCATGAGCATATGGGTTTGTGTAGGTGTGTTTGTGCATGTGTGTTCACACACGTGTTCCCATTATTTTAGCCTCCCTTTTCTGTCTTCCTCAACCTCTGTGCTAACCTCTTCTTATGTTTGTCTCCCTCTCTCTCTCTCTCTCTCTTGCATGCCCGAACACACACACGCGCGCGCGCGCGCACACACACACACACACACACACACACACACACAGAGGCTGTAATTCACCAATCTCAGTGTAGCCCCTCAACCTTAGATACACACATGCACACAATTTCAGTGACTGTTCCCATGGAAACCCACACCAGCATAAAGCACCAGGGCCCCAGCCTGAAGGCTCAGAGCAGCGTGGAGACTTCCCAAGAGGAGCCAGCCGGTTATTGATTTCAGCACACAGAGGCTGGCCCACTGACCAAACACACACACACACACACACACACACACACACACACACAGGTTTACAAGTCTCTAAAAATCACGATTGCAGCATATTTGTGTCATTCCCACTAAACGGTAAAATCCCACCACCAACAGATGTTTCACATCATTTCTAAAATCTGATGTCAACTTTTATGATTCACGCAAAAATGAGGGGGGAAAGCAAAGCCCTCAACAGGATGATATACGGGTGGTGACATTCTCATCAAATTGAACGTGGAAAAAAACATCAGACTCTTCACTGGATGAAAATACCACGGCTGAACAATGAAATGAATAATCCCCGGAGGGCTCATGCAAAACTAATTCACGGCACTTCAGATACACACATGCAGGAATTTCTACAAATGGTCCTCCAGGCTGAGCAATTTTAGAAATGTAGAAAAAATGGTTTTTGTTCTGTGGTTTAATGTGAAAGCAGGCCTACGATAGGCCCCACACTGACGTCTGTCTGGATAAATGTCACGTGATTTAGTCAACAAGTCTTGTGATTTTTATCATAAACATGAAGTTGCGCACAAAACCTTTAATCAAATATCAATTAGTTTATTTCAAATGTCTTTATGTCAACTTTAGTCAGCAAAACCATTAAAAAAATATGTTTATTTCATGGTGATCAATCAGAAGCAGCTGCACGGAGGTATTACTTCTTGTCCCGTTCAGAGAACAATATTAGATATTCTGTTCAGTGGATAAACACAGCTATTAATGGATTGCAGAGCAGACGGCAGTCGAGTGGATCAGCAGCTGGATCCAGCTGTTCCTGACCCACATTGCCTCAGCTCAACAGGGAGGGATTCTCTCATTTGAATCAGGTCTCCTCTGTTTTAACTATACTGCGAGTGGAGTTACAGCCTTGACACAGAACCCTAAAATTACATATAGTCCCATGTCAGTGTGATGATGTCAATATTATTCACTTCCAGCCAGAAGCTGTTGTAACGTCTGATGTTTGAGCAGAGAGCTCAATGCACTGTTCTCATTTAAATGTCAGTGAATGCTGAATTAAAGTAAAGGCAAAGTTAAGATACTCTAGCAAAGTCAAGCTAAAGTTTCAACATATTCTACTTTGTCCACTTTGCAGAAGTAACATTTGAAATGTCTTCGGCTGCATTAAGACTGCAGGCAAATCAGATACCAATCAGATTTTCTTTCATATCTGATTTTTAGGGCTGACTGTCCACACTGTTTAGCAAGTGTCCAAATGGGATCTTGCTCTGTTCAGACTGGCCCACATTATTGGCCGATCTGACAGGTTGCCGTAGAAATGACGTTGGGGCAGAGTCATCGTCCATGCTTCGTAACGCGCATTGCCTCTTGTGGCGTGCAGAGCAACTATAAAATACTTCTAATGCAGGTCTGTATTAAAAGTACGCTGATTTCAATGACTTAGACAAATACTATGGCAGTGAAGTCAGACACAGTTAAACACTCAAAAAATCCATTTCTGGTGAGATTTATTACGTCTTTAGTTTTGCAGATGCATCAGAGGAATTGAGGCTGACAATAATCAATGCTGGTTTGTCTGAATCAGAACAGAAATTAAGTATAAGCATACATGACATTACGTCTCACACAAATATCAACATCCATTAACTGAACAAACAACACAAGGCATATGTCTATCATTCTAATTCAACATGAAGATACCAGTTATTTAATTCATGTAAGCATGGATATTAACAAAGGGACTCACACTGTCATGCAGACAAACAATTGCTACCAGAGGATTGCAGGGATCTGCTGCAAGGAAGTGGGAAAAGGGCTCACACCTGTTCTCAGTCCAATTTATCATTTCGGCTACCTCAAAACTCCTCCTACTTCCCGATCCTCCCACTAGCAGCTCCTCCTCTGAGCCTGCTCTTCACAACAGCGATGTCAATGGACAGTCAAAACCGATCGGAGTGTTTGGAGCTCTTCAGACTGAAGACGCATCTGTCCAAATCTGATATGAAACTACCTCCTGAATGTGGTCTGCAAAAATCGGATTTTATGTAGTGTGTGACTGTTCAGACTGCAAAAGAGACATCCGCTTTCAATCTAGATGGGATAAAAATCTGATTTGGCGACTAGTCTGAATGCAGTCTTTGCAGCAGGTATCTGTCCATGGTCCTGAAAAAACTCACCTAAATACTACAGTGCATGAAAACAAAGCAGCCGTTATGTAGTCTGCTCAGCAGTTCCTTATTTGTTGGTGTATAGATAGATAGATAGATAGATAGATAGATAGATAGATAGATAGATAGATAGATAGATAGATAGATAGATAGATAGATAGATAGATAGATAGATAGATAGATAGATAGATAGATAGATAGATAGATAGATAGATAGATAGATAGATAGATAGATAGATAGATAGATAGATAGATAGATAGATAGATAGATAGATAGATAGATAGATAGATAGATACTTTATTAATCCCGGAGGAAATTGCATATATCCACTGCTCAGGCATTACATAACAAATAATACTGGATAAACACCAGGAGAAAAGGAAACAATGACATCACAGGACATACCACAAGACATACATTACACTAACAGACAGACACATGCAGCACTAACAGGACTTATATACTAAACTATAACTAAAATATAAACAGTATAAAATTTAAAAATATTACAGTATTAAATATAAACAGTATAAAATAAAATCTAAAAAGTATAAAATTGAATTAAAATATAAAACAGTATAAAAAATAAATAAATTTTTTATATATATATATATATATATATATATATATATATATATATATATATATATACAACAGTATAAAATTACATTTAAATTAAATTAAATTAAATCCATATTCAACCCCGTGCTGACCTCGCCACCTCCCCCCCGCTCCTCCTGAGAGAGTCATTGTACCCCCTGATGGCACGGGGCACGAAGGAGGACCTCAGCCTCTCTGTATAAACTACTGGTTAATCGTCACGCTTACTGTGACATCATTGAGGTATTTCCACAGGTGGATGATGATGCAGTAACCGCTGAGCAACCTGGAAATTTAACTTCTACTTTACATATAAGAAATCATTCTTGCCTTGAGAAAAATCCTATCCTATCCTATGTGTTAAACACTCAGGGCAGTCAGCATGGCTACACAGAGCTGTTGCCTCACAGCAAGAAGATTCTGGGTTTGATTCCTTTCTGTGTGGAGTTGTTATGACCTCATGTCTGCATGCAGCGTAGGTGACCTGGTCTCGACAAAGTCGGTCTGTACACTTAGTTTTATCGCTTATGTATAGTTACTTACTGAAATTTCTTAGACGTGAGCATCAACAGAGTTAAATGGGTGTTTTTAAATAATATGTTTCAGAGTCAGGATCTGTATGAAGCGGTTGTTTTTAACACTTTTTTCAGCAGATGAAGCCATTTTGACTGTTATTGTAAATCATACCTAAAAAAGCAATGTACCATACAACTAGAGGGAAGAGTAGCACGGTGAATTGGTAATTTTCCACAGAAAGAGCCACTCAGCCTTGAAGTGGATCTGGACAAAAGGTTGGATATCAGATTTCTACACTTTCTCTAACATCACAGGGACTCTGAGAAAAGCCATTATACTCAACAAGTTATTGGCAATTTTTTTTCAGGTTGGCATAGGCGATCGGGACACTTATTGACAGTTATTTTGGGAAAAATCTATTTCGTGGAACAGCAAATGCTGAATCTAATGGAACAGTGTCTCACTGTTCCCCATACCAAAGACAGACCAATGTTCTAACCTTTCACCATGGATGTTTTCATAGTGCAAGGATGCCATGTATACATAGTAATGCAAACTGTGGGGAGGAGAGACCCTTTAACTTCACATTAAATTTCTATTTGAATGATGAATGAACAATTATTTGGAGATGATGTTTTGAGGGATAAGTTCATCCAACAATTCCCTAATTAAGACTAAATGAAATTTCCATGATTATTAATTGTGACAGTCTAAGGCTGAACATGGCAACGGAAATGTCATTTTTAATGAAACAGTAAATAAATAAAACACACAAAATTAACAAACATTCAAAAAGAAAGACTGGATGAATGTATTTCCTTCTACAGCTTGCTTCAAGGTAAGAATATGTGTAGTGCATTCAGTAAACAGAAATACTGAAATGACTATATAAGTTAAATATCAGTCTTTTCTTTTCTTTTCTTTGTGTCTGTGATAAAGGAGAGCACCGTTGCTACAGTCAGAAAAACAGTGACTTAATTTTCTAGTCTTTTCCTCTTTCTCCGCCTTCCCCATCTTTCCATTCTTGTTTCTCTTCACCCAGCCTCTTCCCATCCTCTCCCCTCCTTTCTCTAACACTTTCCTCCCATGCCCCCCTCCCTTTCTTCAATATCGGAGCCCCACAGGGTGCTGTAGTAACTCCCTGTCAGTCAGTTTCGTTTAGCGTTTATAGTCATCCAGCCTCTCGGATCCATTATAAATAGCTTTAAGTGGCACAGATCTTGCTCCCAGCGTCACTCAGCACTCCATCCATTAGACGTCACAGTCAAACTAATTAACCTGACCAGTTACTTGGAATAAAAGTGAAGGCGGCCTTGAAACTGTTACCTGACATTATTGCTTGATAAAGGTTAGGCGCTTATCTGAAGAGAAATGCTGAATCAGTTTCTTTAATTCCTTGTAGTGAAGCAGACAAACAGCGATCAGACTTTACAGCCTATTTGTAACCTATTTATAATGCAAAAGTAAACAAGGATGCATTTGGGATTGATTGTGGTCTTCAGATCTGCAGTGTCTTTCCTAATGACAGTCAAGATAAATATAGGGTCATGTATTTACTGTATGCACTGTACAACTTTAGGTTGTTTTAGCCAGGACACTTAATTTTATTGTCTGTCTATCAACTATTAATAATTAATTATACAGTACTGACTTTCTGGAATAAGTTTGACTTTGTTCGGCAAAAATCCAGTTCATCTGCTTTAGACAATCTGACTCTATTTACATCTTAAGAAGTTTCACAGAGCTTCTCCGAACATTTTCATACAATTAAAATTCCCATTCAGAAATATTACCAGAAAATTTCCCCTGATGAACTCACTCTGACAAACCCATGGCTATTAAAGTCTCAAAGACTTTCAAGGACACGTGAGGATTAAAGCAGTTTTCATTTTCTGCAATGTGGAATGGAAATGTGAGATATGCTGAGTACTCCCTCTGCTTCCAGTACAGTTCTCTGCTGTGTCTGATATTTTTAAAAATTTGTGAGGTGATCATTTATCATTTGTTATATTAACATTAAATATTGTGAGGTTATACTATTCTTACTTTTTCAGCCACCTCATCAGAAAACAACCCAACAATAGCCATAAATAAATAAACTAAAACAATCTACTAAAAGAATAACAACAAGGTTCTCACTGCAGGTTGTACAGTTGAATGGATGAAGTATGTAGTTGTTCTCTTAGTCTGAATTTCAGACTGAGACAATATTAAATAAGCAATGAAAAGTATTTTAACAGCTTAAGGAAGCAGTGACACAAGAAGAATGAGGAAAAAAGAAAGAACGACTTACTTGGTTGAAATTGTATTATTACGCCTAAACTATCACTGCTGAATGAGTAAACTGGGTACTACCTGTCACTCTGGTTCACACGCTGCCGAGTCACAACTTGTCTAGACATTCTCATCTTCCTCCGACACGCAACCCGTTCCAAATCCTGTTATCACCGTCAGCCGGCGCCTCAATAACCTACATTCCACAGTAATCACACTGACTGAGGCATGTAAGGATGCCACAGTAAGCATAGAAGAACAGCAGCAACTCATTGTGAAAGGGCAGTGCTGGAGGAAGGCCACTGACACGCACGTGGGAGGAGGAACATTTTCTGTATATTCAAATCTTCTTAGAAAAACAAGAACGCATGCACAATATTGCCGTGGCTGCACTCTAATAATCAACCAGCTGCGAAAATAAAAAAATAAAAAAGAGGGATTCAAACAGCTTGGGTTTCTCTCTCTCACACAGAAGGTTATACTACTGTAATGTAGAATAGAAAGAATATTCACGACATTTAGTTGTCAGTTTCATTTGATCAAAAATTTTAATTTGATGTCATTTTGTAGTTCTAATGGAACCTGCCTTTGCCCTTCGTAGTTTTGTGCAATGTCAGGGAAACATTAGCATGCTTTAAACAACTTTACACACAGGAGACAGAGTGAGAACAGGAAAAACAGGGTGGTTGCTGACAGGCCTGTTAGTTCTGTTGATGCAGCGCCGGGCAGAGAAGCTGAGTGACCCTGGGCGCTGATGAAGGGCATCCCCGACTGACACAGTTTGAGTATCTCACCTGATCAAGTAAGGTGAGAACGACTCTGCACAATATCACACTTAAGTGGCCTCTGCACAATGCTGCAGCCATCAGACGCCTACAAATGACTGTGAGAGACTCCCCAAGCTGGACTACTCACGACACCAACTAATCATGTTTTGCATGACTCAATGAATTACTGATTGATATGAACTCCATAAGAGGAAACGATGACAAAAAAAACTGATTTGTTTACTCATGACAATGGTGTTGATTATGGATAATCCTGATCAATATCATAAAAGCTGATAACAAGCTTTAACCCATCATTTAAGTCACTGACTGTTGTTGGTAGCATTAAGAATGGAAAAGATTTATTCATATTTTTTTTATTTTTCTTATTTATTTACCCACTACATATTTTTTAAAAATATTTTTCATGTTGTTCTTTTTCACACGACCAGCATCATCAGGACATTGGGATTATTTAAATAGGCAATCTTAACTTTAATCATGGACAATCATTATATCAGCTCTTGAATTCTTGAATTTCATCTACATAAACTTTTTTTCTACTAAATAAGAGGTATTCTTGCCATTGCCGAAAATTTTTAAATAAAGCAAAAAAAACAACTGAGTTAAAGTTGTGGATTGTTGTAGTGATAGAGAGCTAAAACCATCTGCTACTGATGTAATATTTTAGGAGGTTTCTGACGGTTCTTTCCAGCCCACTCTAAATGTTTAAGAGCCTTACGGTCCGGACTGGATCCCTGGACCAGGGTGCTGGACCAGAACCTCCTGAACAGTCTCGGTACCGGCGAACTGTAACACCCCCATCGGCCAGGGAAAGGCATTACATTCAATTCCAACCATGTCATTACAGAAACCATAAACCGCCCAGCCGGCGTTTGAAATTGGTGTTGAATGAGCGGATGGTGAATGAATGCAGGAAGAAATTTGTTGCTGACATATTTGCATAATGCGATTTTTCAACAAGTATCAGGAAATGGATCAGCCCATTTTTCCATGAGCAAATTAGTGTTAAATTGGCACGATGTCTGGATTGTGCGCATGTGCTAGAGTGGAATGAATCACAGTAATCCTATAATGAATCTGACTGCTGTAGCGAATATACTAAATCTATGAAATAGCCTATAATGTATTATTACACTGGAAGAATTCATTCACTTTAACTGAAATGTCGATGGCATGTGTGTGTGTGTGTGTGTGTGTGTGTGTGTGTGTGTGTGTGTGTGTGTGTGTGTGTGTGTGTGTGTGTGAACTAACTTATATTACCTTAGGGTGATTTCAGACCTGGATTAGACCAACGTTGTGGGGCCCAAAGACCTTAGGCACCCCAAAATGGTGGGCCCCACAAGGTTTTTCATTGCAAAAGGCTCAGGGGACACTCCTGATATGCCCCCTGCCTTTTTTTTGACATGTCCCATAAGGTAGCAAAAGTTGGGTACAGGTGTGTGTGCATTTTCACCCTGGTGGTAGGAAATGGTACTGCATCGCACACACACTCCAGGAAGTGTGTATCCCAACTTCCTTCAAGAGCAGGAAAAGCAGGAAGTGCTGCTGAGCTGCATATATGGACATATTTTTTCAATGCCATTGTGTTTAATCCAACTCTACAGCAAATGTTAATGTTAGATAATGTTAGCTAATGCTAACGGTAGCTAACGCCAACATTAATGCTAACGCTAGCTAACGAGCGTTAGCTAGCGCTAGCGTTAGCGTTAAATAGCGTTAGCTAGCGTTAGCGTTAGCTAGCGTTAGCGTTAGCTAGAAATAGCTAACATTAGTATTAGCTTTTATTGCTAACTGCTGGTCATAATGATGATAGTTAAATGACATAAAAATAAACAGATGGATGGATATTTCAGTAGAAATGTAGAGATGGATGGGTGGAAAGATGGATGGATTTCAATAGAACTCTCATGCAAATGTTTTAACCACAATGCATGGATCTCTTGTTTATGCTTTATGTTAGCTAGCTACAAGCTAGTGTTAGCACTCTATTGTTAACTGCTGGTCTTGATGATCATTGGATGGATGGATGAATGGATGGATGAATTGATAGATGGATGGATGATAGATAAACAGAAGATGGATGAATGGATGGATGACATTTGTACATTGATAGTTTTTCTATGCCATTGTGTTTAATCCAACTCTGAAGCAAATGTTAATGTTAGCTAATGTTAACTAACGTTAGCTAGCGTTAGCATTAGCTTGTATTGCTAACTGCTGGTCATGATGATTGTTAAATGACAATGATAGACAGATGGATAGATGGATGGATGGATATTTCAATAAACCTCTGCAGCACATGTTTAACCACAACTTCAAATGGATCTATTGCCTGTGCTTCAGAGCTTTTTAGCTAGCTACAAGCTAAGGTTGGCTCGCTTTCTTTTGTTAACTGCCGGGCATGATGATCATGATTTTTAAAACACATACATGGATGGATAAATGGATTATAGATAAATGGGCAGATGATAGATAGATGGGTGGATAGCTGGTTGAATGTTTCATTAGAACTCTCATGCAAAGGTTTTCATTTTAATTTTAAAAAAAAAGTTTTTATTAAGTGTATTAATCCCCAAAGGGAAATTAAGACTCCACTCTACACACAGGTTAGTAGTTACATGCATCTAAATAGTGTGTACAGGCCTGTAACACACACAAGGGGCCTTTGGGCATGCAGGTGAGAGGGAGGTAGAGTGGCGGGCAGCTCCGTCGTAGTGCGCATCCAATGCGCAACTTCTAAGATGATGGCGCCTTGCTCAAAGGCACCTCGGCAGTGCTCCAGACGTGAGCTAACACCTCCCACCATCAGCTCACACTTTGGGTGTTTTTGGGCACGAGCGGGAATCTGAACCCCCATCTCAGAACATTGGACGACCCGCTCTACCGCTTGCTTTACCACTGAGCAACTGCTGCCCCAAAACCACAATACATGGATCTCTTGCTTATGCTTTAGAGCAGCGGTCCCCAACCTTTTTTGCGCCACTGACCGGTTTCATCTAAGACAATATTTTCACAGACCGGTCTTCATTTGCTCGATAATTGTTAATGTTGCCAGGACAACTGTTGTCTAATAATAAATCCTCCGCAGTGGTTTTATATAAAATGCAGACATTGTTGAAACAGACACAGACCAATGGATGGATAGATGGATGGATAGATGATAAATAAACAAAAATGTTGAAATGCTAGTTTCACCGAGCCTTTGTATGCTATTGAGGGTCATTAGCATGAGACACATCACATGGGTTAATCTGCTGAGACAATCTTTTTTGGAGTTTCGAAAGGACCTGATTGTAAATAGGCGCACAGCCTATCTGTGAACCGCGCGCAGCCTATCTGTCTCCCTAAAGTGGTGTTACAGAAAGTCAGTCGGGCAACGCGAGAGGGGACATGGGGAGACAGACAAACGCTGCAGGTACATTAATGGTTAGAAGTTATAATTTTGCTGTTTCAATATTTAAAACTTTCTTAACTTGTTAAACTAGTGTCAAC
This sequence comes from Antennarius striatus, assembly GCF_040054535.1. Classification (NCBI taxonomy): domain Eukaryota; kingdom Metazoa; phylum Chordata; class Actinopteri; order Lophiiformes; family Antennariidae; genus Antennarius; species Antennarius striatus. Next base: position 15,283,601 of record NC_090777.1, on the reverse strand, counting down.
TTATAAGAGCTCACAACCAGCGCCAGAAAATGAAAGTTATTAAAGGACAGTAAAGTTAATTTTAAATGACATATATGTTATTTATCATAATGAAAAATAGAAGAAAAAATAAATTTTAAATGTGTAGCATCATCAGTTTGGTCAAAAAAGCTTAAAATCTGCACCGCAGCAGCTTCCGCATTCAGTGGTCACGTGGGCGTCACTGGGGCCGAACATAGCTTAGCGGCCATAAGAAACAATACAATCCACGTCGCGGTTAACTCCAAAAATATCATGATTACCTGCGCAGTGAACAGTTGTGTCAACAGAACAGCAAAAAGACGCGAAGACAAGGACCTGTCGTTCTTTAGAATACCTTCTGGGAAGGTATCGTGCTAAAAATGCTAATGTGCTAGCCCATCAATGAGATTGTACATATTATGATAGCATTGAGCTAACTGCATTTATTACTATTGGACTGTGTGGAATGAATAACAACTCTAGTTGTTATTCATTCCACAGTGAATTTATTCGAAAGTCGCGTCTGTTGTGTCAAGTCTGTTGACACAACCGTTCACCATGCAGGTAACCATGATATTTTTGGAGTTAATCGCGACGTGGATTGCATTGTTTCTTATGGCTGCTAAGCTATGTTTGGCCCCAGTGACGTATGACGCCAACGTGACCACTGAATGCGGAAGCTGCTGCAGTGCAGATTTTAAGCTTTTTTTGACCAAACGGATGATGATACAGATATAAAAAATGTTCTTCTATTTTTCTTAATGATGAATAACATATATGTCACTTAAAATTAACTTTACTGTCCCTTTAAGTGATGGGAATTCCAGCTCTTTTTTTGTTGCTTTCATCAATATATTATACCAATAATATAAAATTATAATGTAAAATTATGTACAAATGAATTAATAATGTAAAAATCTCGTTATACTTTTTATTTATATATGTTTATTATATAAGTATGCCTTTATTTTTTTCACTCTACAGTGCACTTTAAATGAATTTAAACTTAAAACTTATTTTATATAAAACAAATCGACAGTCAAACAACACAGAATCCCTTAAAAACTCGTAACACAACAAAATATAAATGAAAATATGTAAAACAAAAGAAAAAGATCAGCATCCAAATAATGTGTTTAGTGAAGATTGGCATTCAGAAACACCATGTGTGTCCGCTTTGAGGGACTGATTCGGCTTCTTCTGTCAGTCATGATCTGCCTGGTTTTGGAGAAAATTCTCTGGGAGGGAAATGACGTTGCACCAATGCACAGTCTCCATGTCATCACGTGTGTGAGGTGTGGGCAAAGTGAAGCCTTGTTTTCCCACCAGTTTAGTGGATCTGCACGTAACTGGCAAAGGGGCTCCTCAAGGTAGGGTCTCACTTCCAGTATTGCATCTGCTGAAGGCTTCCTTCTTGTAGTGTCTTCACTTGCTCTTTCTTCAAAGAATCTCCAAACAGCAGATGCTTGTGGCCCCTCTTGCTCATCCTCTGCTCCATCTTGGCCCCCTGGAAGTGGAGTTGGCTGGTTGAACCTTGCTGCTGCTGCAGTTATTCTCTGAATAGCTTCATCAACTGCTTTAGTGTCATTGAAGGTCAGCTTCTTGAATCTTGGATAAAGAATGTTGGTTTCTGACAGAACAGTGTTATATTCCATTCTATGGAACTTTCTGTCCATGGATGCACAGGGAGCCTCTACTAGCTCTTTCACATGCTGTGGTTACGCTGGTCTGGTTCTGAGCTGTCACTCTCTGCAGAACCCTGCGCAGGATTAACATTTTGGAGGCTGTAACATAGCTGAAAAAGAATAAACAATGGGTGTTAATATTACGCTTTGTGCAGGTGTATTAAAATTATTTCATGTCTACTCAGCCTTTTATTCCAGTAATGCAACAACAATTACTACTACTAATAATAATAATACTAATAATAATGTAACAACATTTGTATACTGCACCTGTCTGCACTGATCTCCACAGCGACCTCCTCAAATTGCTCCAGAACAGTGCATGCCTCCTGCAGTACCTCCCATTCCTCTTGGCTCGGAGGATCGACCGGTACATTGATAACAGCTAGGTTAGAGATGACTGCATCCTTGGACTCCAGAATCCGTTTTATCATATGAAAGGTGGAGTTCCACCTTATCACACAATCTTCTCTGAGCTTCAGCTCAGGCATGTCCATCTGTCGTTGTGTTATTTTGACCCTGTGTGTGGCTGTTGTGCTCCTGTGGAAATATTCCACTATTGACTTTCTCCACAGCAGGCTTCATCACCTTCAGAGCATCTCTCACAATCAGGTTAATTGTGTGTGCAAGACATTTCATAATTGTGCTGGGTTCATTTCAGGGTTTTAACTGCTTTGGTTATGTTCGCTGCATTGTCAATAACACAACCACCTACTTTGTTTATAACATTCCACTCTTTTGCCACTCTGAGCAGTTCCTCTGCTAAGTTCTCAGATGTGTGTCTGTCACTGAACTCAAAACAATTCAGAAGGCAGGACACCATTTTATCGTCTTCAATAAAATGACAGGTAACTGACGAGAAGGATGTGAGGGTTCAGGATGTCCAGCTGTTGGTTGTTAGAGAGGGCTTTATTAACCCTCTCTTGCAGGGATGATTTTTTTGAGAGAGGGTTTTCATGCTTGGAATGTTGTACACGTGATCTCTTCTTGGTGTATTCTATTGATTAGTCATGCGCTACAATTTTGTAATGTCCTAGAATTCAAATTCTTTATTTGGGGGCCTTTAGCAGGTATGAGATTAAAATGTGATTAATTAGATTAATTACAAATCCTGGTATTAATGAGATTATTTTTGTAATCGCCTGACAGCACTACTTTTTACCGTGTTTAGGAATATCCTTGTCCCTCCCTGTTGCTCCTCTGTCTGGCCTCCCCTGACTCTGCTGTCCTGACCTGCGGTGTGGAGCTGCCGCCGCCCCTCCCCCACCCCCGCTCCCCCCCCTCCGCTGTGAGAGACTGGCGGTCACTTCTGAGTGTGAGCTGACAGCGGGAGATGTCACTGAATGCAGGAAGGCCCCTTGTGTGTCTCTGAGTGTTACGGGCCTGTATGCAGAACACCAGAACTAATAGTGGGGTCTATACTGTGCTACTAATAATTTTCCTACAGGGATTAATAAAGTATATAAATTTACTTTATTAATCCTGGGCAGAAATTATCTACTATCTGCTGTCATACAATCACAGAATTTACAATATTACACAGACCACAAGACCGCGTTTAATTTGTGAGCATACATTCAGAGGTCATGTAGCTGTTGGGCTACCAGACCTGGTTTCCCTCCTGAACTCCTTCATGTATTCAAGGCGTCAGTGTGGCTGCAGGGAGCCAGTCCGCTGTCACGTGATCAGTGTGGCTGCAGGGAGCCAGTCCGCTGTCACGTGATCAGTGTGGCTGCAGGGAGCCAGTCCGCTGTCACGTGATCAGTGTGGCTGCAGGGAGCCGGTCCGCTGACACGTGACAGGCACGTGACGCTCAGACGCGCGCGACTGCCGGCGCTGCCAGTCAACTCATCAGACGTCCGCATCTCATTAGAGTCACGGAGAGAAGTTGGATGAAGAGCAGCGGACACGGAAGTTCTGTTTCTGTTGTGGCTGAAAGCACATTCCTGTGGTGAAATCCGAGGTAAGTGTGTTAATACGTCACGAATCTAACATGGCTTTAACAGAAAGTTGTCAGACAGGCGATGCGTCACTGCACGGTTTTTGACAGCAAGAATAATAACCAGTACTGATGCTAGTTTTTGTGCGCGATGAGTGTATGTACCCGTGTGCGTAAATCACGTTTTAAAAGTTTTTGTGTGTGGTATTTGGTCGAATATGTGTGTAATTACACATTATTTTTGACTGATAGCCAGAATAATACAAATATTAATGCTATTTTTATATATTTAACCTGCGTGCACGTGTCGTGCACGTATATGCTAGCATGCATGTAACGCTCGTTTTGGAAGGCGTGTCAACGTAGTTCACACTCATCCAGAGTCTGAGGCTGATGTTCAGGTGACTGATCCTACTGGATACATCTGTAGTTTCTTGGAGATATGCAGAAAGGGATTGTAGTAATTTAATTTACTGACTTGAGGCCGTATGCAATGTTAGTGATGTATTCAGGGTGTTTGGATACTGTCCATTTGTGTGTGATACAGCCCATCATACAAACTGCAGAAATGTAAATTTGAGTTTGTGGTGATTTCAGAATGGTTGATTCAGCAACCCTTCTACATGCATGTTTTTACCCCAAAGGAGCACTTCTCAACTTACGAATGCTTTTTGAATGACATCATTTGATTATATATATAGCTGACTTTTCTATAACTGTACTTTGAGTTACAGTGCAGTTTTGGGAAAAAATAAAATATTCATTTTGCTTTAAATTGTGGTTTTGGGTGAATACAGATGCTCTGGTGACAACAATAGAATTTGTAGATGATGTGGCATTTTGCTTGTGAGAAGCATTGAGGTGGAAATTCCTATAAAAGTATATTGATCTTTGCTTGACAAAATGGATATGAGCAATCAACAAGAACATGTATTGCCTTCTCTTTTGGGGGATAAGTAGAAATGTTTATCAGGGAATGTACTATATCTGGTTATGGGTTGAGTGAATCCAGTTCTGAATATTGATCTATTGAAGCTGGAATGTGTTTACATTTGTGTCTCCCTATGTCTGCACCTTGACAAAACAGATATTTAACCATTATAAAGGACAGTGCCTGTAAAGTTCTTTTGATGAGGGCCAGGTATACTTTGGTATACCTGTAACATAATAAAAATTGGGACAAACTGAAAAAAATGTAATACATAACTGGCCTAGCAGCATCAAATGTTCAGGGTGTGCCATGTGGAGCAAACAAATGTTTGGTGAGGTGCTGACCATGTGGAGCAACCTACTGAAATAATTAGGACTTAAATTGGATGTTGTAGTGTACGCGTTGTAATACAAGGTCATGTTGATATAAAAAATGTTCAAATGAATTAGAATACACTAAACTAATAGTAATGAATGTAGGAGATTGGAAAAAATTGTGGTAAGGACAGGCTGGCTCTATCACAGTACCTTAAAATTTGTGCAACTTCCAAGTATACATCAACATGACTATTCCAGATGATTATGAACTATGATTATGAATATGTCTTTGAAATCAGTTATTAGTTTGGAAGGATGTTGTTTGTGTTGTTGGATACATTTGAAACAATTTAACAATATTTTCACAGAGGCCTAATGTCAACAAGGAGAACCAGGATTAGGGCCTGCAGATGATGCAAAATCATACATTCTGTCTGCGAGGGACAAACCAGCATTTATTGAATGACATATTGACGCCAATAAAGGTACAGGGCATTATTTGGGTGCACAATACACTGTTATAAAGTTGATATTTAGGATGCATAGCAAAAACATATCTTTGGGAACAAACTTCATTTCAACTGCTAATTATTCAATGTAAAATAATTAAGTTCTTTACCTTAGTCATATTTCTAGTTCTGTCTACATTCACCTCTATGCATTTACACACTCATGTGTCCCTGGTCTTGTCCTTGTGGGGTCTTGAAATCCTGGACACACAGTTTTCTCTTTTGTTGCAGCCAGTTAACTTTACACACTCCGTTTCTAGTCTTATCCTTGTGGGGCCCTTCCGTCTGTAACTTATAATATATTACTTTATAAACAATTGGCAACACCTGTCAACAACCAAGTCAAGTCATTACTGTCATAAAATAGCACTTTATTAAGTATTAGAGGTTTGACATGGCTATGTTGAATGTAACCCATGTTACTCTTTCATTTGTTGTCTTATTTCCTTGTTCCTCTAGTATAGACTGAACAATGCTGTTATTTTTGAGTTCACATGTCATTTCAGAAGCTGCTTTCACTTGAACTAGTGCTTTTAAGACAGAAATATCTACAAATAGCAGGTTTTATCTTTACCAGCTTGCAAACGATTGTTTTGATCTGAATTCACAGGTGATAAACAAGCAGCCTCCCATTCCACCAGCCGCACCTGAGATGGTAACCTTGGATCTACAATCTCAGACTGATTACATCAGCGCCTGTGACAACAAACAGGTAAAGTAGCAATGCAGAAGCCATCATTCCCAGTTATTTTAACTTGTACATTAACCAGAATAAGAAGGGCTAGTGCTGCTTGTGTTTCACTAATGGTTACTGCCTGGATTTGTGTCCTATTTGAAGTAACAGACTTGACCTTAGTCATATTTCTAGTTCTGTCTACATTCACCTCTATGCATTTACACACTCATGTGTCCCTGGTCTTGTCCTTGTGGGGTCTTGAAATCCTGGACACACAGTTTTCTCTTTTGTTGCAGCCAGTTAACTTTACACACTCCGTTTCTAGTCTTATCCTTGTGGGGCCCTTCCGTCTGTAACTTATAATATATTACTTTATAAACAATTGGCAACACCTGTCAACAACCAAGTGAAGTCATTACTGTCATAAAATAGCACTTTATTAAGTATTAGAGGTTTGACATGGCTATGTTGAATGTAACCCATGTTACTCCTTCATTTGTTGTTTTATTTCCTTGTTCCACTAATATAGACTGAACAATGCTGTTATTTTTGAGTTTACATGTCATTTCAGAAGCTGCTTTCACTTGAACTAGTGCTTTTAAGACAGAAATATCTACAAAGAGCAGGTTTTATGTTTACCAGCTTGCAAACGATTGTTTTGATCTGAATTCACAGGTGATAAACAAGCAGCCTCCCATTCCAACATCCGCACCAGAGATGGTACCCTTGGATCTACAATCTCAGACTGATTACATCAGCGCCTGTGACAGCATACAGGTAAAGTAGCAATGCTGAAGCCATCATTCCCAGTTATTTTAACTTGTACATTAACCAGAATAAGAAGGGCTAGTGCTGCTTGTGTTTCACTAATGGTTACTGCCTGGATTTGTGTCCTATTTGAAGTAACAGACTTGACCTTAGTCATATTTCTAGTTCTGTCTACATTCACCTCTATGCATTTACACACTCATGTGTCCCTGGTCTTGTCCTTGTGGGGTCTTGAAATCCTGGACACACAGTTTTCTCTTTTGTTGCAGCCAGTTAACTTTACACACTCCGTTTCTAGTCTTATCCTTGTGGGGCCCTTCCGTCTGTAACTTATAATATATTACTTTATAAACAATTGGCAACACCTGTCAACAACCAAGTCAAGTCATTACTGTCATAAAATAGCACTTTATTAAGTATTAGAGGTTTGACCTGGCTATGTTGAATGTAACCCATGTTACTCCTTCATTTGTTGTTTTATTTCCTTGTTCCTCTGGTATAGACTGAACAATGCTGTTATTTTTGAGTTTACATGTCATTTCAGAAGCTGCTTTCACTTGAACTAGTGCTTTTAAGACAGAAATATCTACAAATAGCAGGTTTTATGTTTACCAGCTTGCAAACGATTGTTTTGATCTGAATTCACAGGTGATAAACAAGCAGCCTCCCATTCCAACATCCGCACCAGAGATGGTAACCTTGGATCTACAATCTCAGACTGATTACATCAGCGCCTGTGACAGCATACAGGTAAAGTAGCAATGCTGAAGCCATCATTCCCAGTTATTTTAACTTGTACATTAACCAGAATAAGAAGGGCTAGTGCTGCTTGTGTTTCACTAATGGTTACTGCCTGGATTTGTGTCCTATTTGAAGTAACAGACTTGACCTTAGTCATATTTCTAGTTCTGTCTACATTCACCTCTATGCATTTACACACTCATGTGTCCCTGGTCTTGTCCTTGTGGGGTCTTGAAATCCTGGACACACAGTTTTCTCTTTTGTTGCAGCCAGTTAACTTTACACACTCCGTTTCTAGTCTTATCCTTGTGGGGCCCTTCCGTCTGTAACTTATAATATATTACTTTATAAACAATTGGCAACACCTGTCAACAACCAAGTCAAGTCATTACTGTCATAAAATAGCACTTTATTAAGTATTAGAGATTTGACATGGCTATGTTGAATGTAACCCATGTTACTCTTTCATTTGTTGTTTTATTTCCTTGTTCCTCTAGTATAGACTGAACAATGCTGTTATTTTTGAGTTCACATGTCATTTCAGAAGCTGCTTTCACTTGAACTAGTGCTTTTAAGACAGAAATATCTACAAATAGCAGGTTTTATCTTTACCAGCTTGCAAACGATTGTTTTGATCTGAATTCACAGGTGATAAACAAGCAGCCTCCCATTCCAACATCCGCACCTGAGATGGTAACCTTGGATCTACAATCTCAGACTGATTACATCAGCGCCTGTGACAACAAACAGGTAAAGTAGCAATGCAGAAGCCATCATCCTCAGTTATTTTAACTTGTACATTAACCAGAATAAGAAGGGCTAGTGCTGCTTGTGTTTCACTAATGGTTACTGCCTGGATTTGTGTCCTATTTGAAGTAACAGACTTGACCTTAATCATATTTCTAGTTCTGTCTACATTCACCTCTATGCATTTACACACTCATGTGTCCCTGGTCTTGTCCTTGTGGGGTCTTGAAATCCTGGACACACAGTTTTCTCTTTTGTTGCAGCCAGTTAACTTTACACACTCCGTTTCTAGTCTTATCCTTGTGGGGCCCTTCCGTCTGTAACTTATAATATATTACTTTATAAACAATTGGCAACACCTGTCAACAACCAAGTCAAGTCATTACTGTCATAAAATAGCACTTTATTAAGTATTAGAGGTTTGACATGGCTATGTTGAATGTAACCCATGTTACTCCTTCATTTGTTGTTTTATTTCCTTGTTCCACTAGTATAGACTGAACAATGCTGTTATTTTTGAGTTTACATGTCATTTCAGAAGCTGCTTTCACTTGAACTAGTGCTTTTAAGACAGAAATATCTACAAATAGCAGGTTTTATGTTTACCAGCTTGCAAACGATTGTTTTGATCTGAATTCACAGGTGATAAACAAGCAGCCTCCCATTCCAACATCCGCACCAGAGATGGTACCCTTGGATCTACAATCTCAGACTGATTACATCAGCGCCTGTGACAGCATACAGGTAAAGTAGCAATGCTGAAGCCATCATTCCCAGTTATTTTAACTTGTACATTAACCAGAATAAGAAGGGCTAGTGCTGCTTGTGTTTCACTAATGGTTACTGCCTGGATTTGTGTCCTATTTGAAGTAACAGACTTGACCTTAGTCATATTTCTAGTTCTGTCTACATTCACCTCTATGCATTTACACACTCATGTGTCCCTGGTCTTGTCCTTGTGGGGTCTTGAAATCCTGGACACACAGTTTTCTCTTTTGTTGCAGCCAGTTAACTTTACACACTCCGTTTCTAGTCTTATCCTTGTGGGGCCCTTCCGTCTGTAACTTATAATATATTACTTTATAAACAATTGGCAACACCTGTCAACAACCAAGTCAAGTCATTACTGTCATAAAATAGCACTTTATTAAGTATTAGAGGTTTGACATGGCTATGTTGAATGTAACCCATGTTACTCCTTCATTTGTTGTTTTATTTCCTTGTTCCTCAGGTATAGACTGAACAATGCTGTTATTTTTGAGTTTACATGTCATTTCAGAAGCTGCTTTCACTTGAACTAGTGCTTTTAAGACAGAAATATCTACAAATAGCAGGTTTTATCTTTACCAGCTTGCAAACGATTGTTTTGATCTGAATTCATAGGTGATAAACAAGCAGCCTCCCACTCCAACAGCCGCAGTGTCCCCCGCCTCACGCCCTACGCCAGCATGGGATAGGCTTCAGCACCCTGTGACCCGCCACGGTGGACACAGTGGCAGAAAATGGATGGATGGAGATGTGGCCCACTTTATTTTCAGTTTTTTCTTTTATAAAGTTATCTTTCTTTAAGTTTTTTTTTTTTTTTTAAATTGAACTAAGGCTAAAAGAAGGCCTCAGGGTAGAAAGTTTTTGTTTTATGTTTTTCACTGCCTGTTTTTGATTTTATATTTTTGAAATGAAGCCCACTTGTTTTTTCTTTTATAAAGTTATGGTGATCTAAGCTCAAAAGAAGGCCTTTTTGGAAAAAAAACCCAGTGGAGAGCAAGGCAGTAAGGTTTTGTATGTTTTTGTCACTGCCTGTTTTTTATTTTGCATTTTGTTGTGATGAGGCCATATTTATTTTAAGTTTTTTCTTGTTTGTTGATAAAGTTGGGTTAATGTAAAGCATTCATGTCTTTGTCACATGTCTTGTACCACGCTACGATATAAAAGCTAGAAATGTGTGTGCAGGTGTGTAAAAAAGGGCGTCTAAGGTAGTAAATGCTAGAAATTGGGCCTCACAATGCAGCAAAAAACTTACTTGGAGACAAAAGTTTGGAAATATGTTAAACTCAAGTGATATTTGTGAAATAGATTTTTTTTCCAGCTTGCCTGATTTTTTACAAAGTTGTAGCACCAGTGGAAAGGGTGGACCCCACAAAGTAGCAAAGATGAGTGAGACCCGGTAAGGTAGTATAAGTGAGTATGTGTGTGTGTGTGTGTGTGTGTGTGTGTATTAGTCATTGGTGAGCGGGAGATGACGTCACTTTTCCTAGCTCTAACCTGGCGAGTTTACATCACCGTACCGGAATATAGAATGTACAGCTTAAAGGGGAATGATGATACAAAATAAAAATAGATCTGGTCCTGAATGAGGAAATTATTCTTATTTATGACAAATGAGTTTACATCATAATAGAGTTCAGTGGTTTGTCACGTTATATAGCTCTAAATCTAGACACAAATATAATTTATGTTAAACTTTTTAGGTGTTGCCTTTTTCTGCCCTTCATCTCATCTTTGCGTCATTGTTAAGTGTTAGGATATAATTTGAAGTGTGAATTTTAAGACTCAGCAACTTTGTTGGGTGTGTTATCCGGTGAACGATGACTGAGCGATTGCGTAAAATTAAGACTATTCTTCATCCTATTCCAGTGGTGGATGCAGCCGTGTGTGTGTGTGTGTGTGTGTGTGTGTGTGTGTGTGTGTGTGTGTGTGTTTGTGGGTGTGCGTGTGTGAGAGAAAGGGGGGGGGGGCAAAGAGAGCGAGGGAGAGGCGGTGAAGATGCAAGCACTAGGGGGAGGGGCGGAAAAGGGAGAGAGGAGTAGAACCTGACTGTGTGTGTGGATGGATGGACAGCCTGCGATCTGGCTGTGCTGCTACACGAGCGCACACACACACACACACACACACAAACACACACACACACACACACACACACACACACACACACATAGACGCACTCAGAGGGGTGGCGTGTGATCCATCCAGCCAGTCAGTCCGTCGGTGTGAGCCATGTTGGATGTGAATCGACCGGAGGAGAGATGCTGCCGCGCCGCTTCTAACGCTCAGACCTCCAGCTCCGCTGTCCACAGCGGGTAGATGCCCACTCTCCAGGCCGACGGAGAGACGGGGGAGCCAGGCGGAAGGTGTCGGGCGGTGCCGGCGATCCTGGAACTGGCCACCTAGCGAAGACGGGAGAGAAGTAACGAGGAGAGGGGGAGACGCGCTCCAGAGAGAGAAGGAGAGAATAGGCAGAGGTGGAAGCGGGAGAAAGGAGGGGAGAGACAGAGAAAGGAAGAGACTAAATGGCTGCACTGCTACCGGGCTTCACCCCGCTCCTGCTCTCGTCTCTGGCACTCCACCTGCTTCTCCTTGGCCCTTTGTTTGCCCTCACCCCGGGGACGCTGAATACAGGAGGGGCTTCAGACCGTCGGACTCCGGGCCTCTACAACCGAGACGCCGGTAAAGTGAGCCAGGAGCAACAGCGGCGGCAGTCGGGGGAGACAGGAGAGTCGCCGAGCGGCAGCTGGGATCTACGCCCAAGCAGGTGGACCGTAGAGCTGATCCAGCCTCAGGGATGCTCTGGAGTGCGGCGCGCTGATGGGACACCGGGAGGATATCACCATGATGAAACGAGACGGGCAGGGAAGGGAAGACTGAAAGGAGTCTCCACGTTCTGGAAGGGTGGAAACCACCCGCCGGCACCTCCTCCTCTCCTCCTCCAAGGCATCAGGAGCAGGTCGAGCTCCGATGGCGTCGGTGGGGGAGAGGATGCATGGAGGATGAGGAGGAAGGGCGTTGTTTCTTTTCCTGCATCACCTACTTTTAGCTCCTTGTCGGTTCATAACGACACAACCCGGGCAGTACAAAGGACCAGAGCGTGCGCGCAACAGTGGCCGGCGTTGAGGCCACACCTCGCCAAACGTGGCGCTGCCAGAACCTTTGTGCACGCCACTGGCCTGAGGTGGGCACCCGGAAGTGTAGAGAGATCAGAGGGGGAGACGTGTGAGAGGGCTTGTGAGGTGAGGCGTCTCAAGTCGTCAAGCCTTAGTGAACAAGACCTCACCCTCATCCATAGAATCTCACCTCGCCCGCCACCAACCGGTTGCGCTCGTTGGATTCATTTCCATTCTGGATACAATTTCTCACATAGTGAAGCTCCTAACTACACCCTCAAATTTCACTCATGTTTCACCCACAATTCAGACTGGATCCGGGGTTCAGAATCGGACTACATTCGTCACTTTTCTACTTTTTCCCAGACTGGCTCCACAGGATCGACTCAGCGCCCAGCTTACATGAACAGCAGCCAGGCTCTGGGTGCTGATGGGGGCTCTCCCAGCGTGGACTGGAGGGCTGGTAATTGTTCTCGTTTGGGCAGGCACAATGTTATCGATTCCTGCAGCATCAGAGTGGGGGGTGATGATAGCTGTTTGACTGACTGCATTAGAAGAAGGGAGAGCAGTGGGACGTGTAGAGAGGAAGGAAAGGAGGCGCATAGATGTAGTGGACAGACAGCGATCAACCCCACGACCCAGGCGCGCATAGATGGTTCTCAACCTCCTGTCTATGATGTCAAAAGCAGACATTATTTCCACATTTTGATTAGGAATAAGAGGGGGGTGGCAGATAAGAGGGGAGAGGGGAGTTATGGGAAAGGATGGATAAACAATAATTCGTGTAATTATCCCAATAGCAATTTGGCTTTTCTTGTTGTGAAGCTCCGATGCAGGGCTGATGATGAGCTTCAGCAGGAGAAATCAGCACCGGTAGACAGAAGGCAGGGCGGTCCAGCCCGCAGAGACAGCACTGATGTTCCCGGTGGTTGCTTTAGTTGTATAGACAGTGTAAACGTGGGGGATGGATACTTAGCAGAGTTTATGGTCCCGGAGGGAAGCATAGCTCTCAGAAATCTCTCCACTCGATTGAACAGCAGCGTCACAGAAACGATCAGCCAACGTTTTCGGTCAGACAAAAGAGGAAATCCCCAAATCAAGTTAAAATATCCAGACCCAGCGCTTATAATGTGTCCTGAAAGACAAACACGCAATTATTCAGAAAGCGTCAGACTGTCCAGACCGCTCGGTGTTTCCGATGAAAGAATATTCGGAGCTCGGGAGACAGACTCTGGCGGTGAGGCGCGCTTTTTGTCGTTTTCTCTAACATCTCCTGTAGTTGTGTCAGCAGCTGAGTCTGAGCGCACCGGGTCGAAACACGGGACCTCACGGCAGGATGACGGTGCGCGCTGGTTTAAGTTGCGCTCTGTGAATGACGTGATTTCAGAACGACGGACAGCTCCCTTTACGATCGATCGCTCGTTTGCGTGGCACAGATTTAACATCAATAGCAATAACAACAATGAAAAGGGGGGACTAAAGGAGGTGAAAGGAAATAGTCGTGAAACTGGTGTAGAAAAACCTGCGTGGAATGGTCAGACTCAACAACAAGACGTGTGGGAGAGCGCGCTGAAGGAGATGCTTCATGCAGGGTGCGTTGACAGTATTTCCCAGGATTATTCAGTCACAGGGAGCAAGAGCAATGAACATCTTCAATTAAAATCCGATAAGAAGGCAGGGCCACTGCATGAAGGTGTCAGATTTGTAGATGCGCGACAGATGGGGGCCGAAGCAGAGAACGAGAGAGAGGGCTTGGAGGGGTCTGCTGCTGTCGCTGCCTCTGATGGGGGAGGGAAATTACAGGTGGGAGTGGATGGGAGAGGGGCCAGGCTCGTGGGAGCTGGGGGAGCAGGGGTAGAAGACGAAGAGGAGGAGGAGTGGGAGAGAGGAAAGGGAATAACAAAGGCGCGCCAGGCAGAGGGGAGAGAAGCAAGGAGGGGTCAGGATAAGGGCAGAAACACCACCACCATTACACAGCCAGGAAGCAGAGAGAAGAAAGACAGCCAGGTGGATGAGAGCCAAGAGAGAAGAGAGGGTAATGAGAGGGAGGTGGGGGAAAGGCGAGCTACAAGGGATGAGAGGAGTCTGGAACGACTGGTAATAGTAGATGATGAAACTTCACAGAGAGGAAGGGGAAGGAAGATTTTGATGCCATGGCCTCGGTTTCGACGTGCAGCCAACAGACATCCCCATTTCTCCCAGTACAACTACCAGGTGCAAGTAGCAGAGAACCAACCGCCCGGGTCCTCAGTCATTGTGATGTCTGCCTCAGACCCAGACGCAGGAGATGCAGGCAGGGTGAGCTACTCATTTGCCCCGCTGATGAACAGCCGATCATCCGACTACTTCCACATCCACCCAGACACAGGCCTGATCACCACCACTCAGATTCTAGATAGAGAACACATGGATTTGCATTATTTCCGGGTTACAGCGGCCGATCATGGGTCTTCTCGCCTGTCTGGCACCACAATGGTGGCCATAACAGTTGCAGATAGAAATGATCATTCTCCTATATTTGAACAGACAGAGTACAGGGAGACAATCAGGGAAAATGTGGAGGAGGGTTACCCTATTTTACAGCTAAGAGCGACAGATTTGGATTCCCCATCCAATGCTAATATCCGTTACCGCTTTGTGGGTGACACTGCTGTATTGGCACGAGCAGCCTTTGAAATTGACCCACGCTCTGGTCTCATTACCACCCGTGGAGTGGTCGACCGAGAAACAAACGAGCACTACACTCTCCAAGTGGAGGCTAGTGACCAGGGGAAGGAACCGGGACCAAGGTCGGCCACTGTTAAAGTTTTCATCACAGTTCTGGATGAAAATGACAATGTGCCACAGTTCAGTGAAAAGCGCTATGTGGTGGCAGTGAGGGAGGATTTAAGGCCTCACTCTGAGATCCTCCGGGTGAGCGCCACAGACCAGGACAAGGACAGTAATGCTGCAGTTCACTATAATATCATCAGTGGCAACAGCCGTGGACAGTTTTCCATTGACAGCGTCACTGGTGAGATCCAGGTTGTGGCACCGTTAGACTATGAAGCCGAACGGGAGTACACACTCCGTGTTCGTGCTCAGGACAATGGCCGACCACCTCTCTCCAACAACACCGGTATCGTCAGTGTACAGGTGACGGATGTCAATGACAATCCACCAATCTTTGTCTCTACACCGTTTCAGGCATCAGTACTTGAGAGCGCCCCCGTTGGTAGCTCTATTCTCCACATTCAGGCCATTGATACAGATTCTGGTGATAACGCCCGTTTGGAGTACAGATTAACTGGCACCAGCTCCGACACTCCATTCATCATCAACTCTGCTACAGGATGGGTCACCGTCAGCTCCATTCTCGATCGAGAATCTGTAGAGCATTACTTCTTTGGAGTGGAGGCCAGGGATTATGGGATGCCACCTCTGTCTGCAACAGCAAGTGTTACTATTACAGTGATGGATGTCAATGACAACCGTCCCGAGTTCTTGCAAAAGGAGTACTATGCTCGTCTGAATGAGGACGCAGCAGTTGGGACAAGTGTAGTGACTGTCACGGCTGTGGACCGTGATGTCAACAGTGCTGTGACCTATCAGATAACAGGAGGAAACACCAGAAACCGATTTGCCATCAGCACAGCAGGAGGGGCTGGACTTCTCTCTTTAGCCCTCCCATTGGACTACAAACAAGAGCGTCGCTATGTTCTAACAGTTACAGCTTCAGATCGCACACTCCATGACACCTGTCAGGTACACATCAACATCACAGATGCCAACACGCATCGGCCTGTGTTCCAGAGTGCCCACTACTCGGTTAGCGTGAACGAGGACCGACCACCTGGAAGCACCGTAGTTGTGATCAGCGCCACAGATGACGATGTGGGTGAAAACGCTCGAATCACATATTTCCTTGAAG